>NC_089732.1:6876048-7029215 GCF_035083965.1 Branchiostoma lanceolatum | reverse complement strand
AATATCGGACGTTTTTTTACGCGCTGGAACTCACGGCGCTCCATTGCTGGTTGCCAGAGAATGGTCATGTTTTAATGAATGAATTTTGAACACATTCATATAAAGACCATACTTGGACAAAAAATGTATTCATACTGTTCATGGGCCCTTCATGCTCCGCGTTACATGCGGAAGACGCTGTGAGACATTTTCACGAATGTACCTTCTGATTTAGTGCTACGCCAGATAGTGTGCCTAACTTCCTACGCTTTGGTAATTTTGCTCTCTTCGGAAGTTAGTGATGAAGTTAGGGAAATGTAAATTAGGCTTGAAGTCTGCTATATTCTAGCTTTCTTTTGACCGGAAAATTTTGACTGTGTGCACTTCTCACGTCATGTGAGAAGGGCTATATCTAGCGCATCCCAGTTCATGTTTCCACGGGAAATAGGCTACTACGCGGCCCGACGTACGTATTGAATACGGCCCGACTTACGAAATCATTACGAATAAACGACACCGCTGACATCAACAATACTCCGTCTACTTATTGGGAAATATCTTCGCCATCTCTGTATTCAGTTTCCTTTTCATAGACGGTATCAATCACATATTAGAGCGTAACAAAACTGTGCGTTGAATCGTTTCGCCACCATCGCGGCCCCCAAAAATGGCGGGAAAACAACGTCGTCAGACGACAGCAATGTTTACGTTGTTTTTCTTTGGTCGGTTTTCTTCTCAACAAACACTTAAAGACCCAAATTTTTAGTGTTTTAAGAAGTTATTTTTCTTATGTGTATAATAGCTGTGTGACTTATGTATCTGCTTGGCACAGCTCGTATATTTAGGTGCCGGGCCGTCTAGCTACGCAGTGACCCTCTACTCAGCGCTACCATCATTATTGTCAAAATACTACTTTTCGACAAAACAAGAAATGAATATGTACACATATGTTTTGAATGTAAATGACAATTATGTGCATGAACTTGGGTTATTTACCTTCCTTATCAGCTTAGTCATTGGACACAAACACGGCGTACTTATGCAAAATAAGATCAGTAAAAAATCCATGCGATGTTAGGGCGCGTCCGAAGTTCGGGCAACCCCCGTTAGTATATATACACATGCATGCCTTTAACACACCAACTTCAGGGTCTGGCTATATTGTAATGCTTATAATGCATCATCATTCTTGTTTCTTTCACTGTAACTTTATTTTCATGGTTTTCACGGTCACCTCTGTACCATGAAGTTATCATCCGTGAAAAAACTGTTGTTACTATTTATGATTCCCTCACACATCCGTTCTGTAAATCACTTGCTGCCGCTGTGAATTTTAAGTTCAGCTGTGAAATTTTGCTACCGTGAAGATAAAGTGAATTACAGTACCCACTTCCAAAATGTTGACTGTCGATGGTGATATAAAATATCAAGTGTCGCTTGTGATATTTTCTCTGCCAGTGATCACCTGTCCCAGGCTGTCTGCCCCTGCCCATGGGTCTCTCCAACCCAAGAACCCCTGCACAAAGAAGAAGGTCCCATATGGAGCATCCTGTCAGTTCAGCTGTGAGGACGGGTTCCAACTTCAAGGAATTTCAGACACTACCTGTAACAACACCGGAGAATGGAATAACCTGACAGAAGAACCAAGTTGTAAAGGTATGTGTCTATTATCGGGGGGCCCTAGGCTTGTTTTCAGTTTTGAGAATGATATATTGACTTGTTCAAGAGTAACAAATCATTGTAATGGGCTAAGCCATGACTTTACAGCCTGTGTGGCTAGATGGTTGTCTGTTTGCAGTGTCATAAAACTTAATGATGTACACTTATGTGAAAGGCAATTAATTTCACGGCAGGAATTCTTCAAGATGAGTGCAAAGAACAAAGGTGCAAATGCTCTGACTTTGACTCTTATTAAGGGAAGGCAATTTTTGCTTCATCACAGCTGTTATAGTCCTTTCTATATTCTCAAGACACAAGAGTATCCAAATCACATCACTTGAGGCTTTACTCTCTGGACGTTGTTTGCCACATGTCTTATGCCCTCCTCCAAACTGTTACCAACTTTGTCTGCAAGACTTTACACGGCCACCTCACTTATCTTAAGTTGACAAATAGTGCTGGCACTTTGTGACCCTCTCCTGTATCT
Source organism: Branchiostoma lanceolatum (assembly GCF_035083965.1). Classification (NCBI taxonomy): domain Eukaryota; kingdom Metazoa; phylum Chordata; class Leptocardii; order Amphioxiformes; family Branchiostomatidae; genus Branchiostoma; species Branchiostoma lanceolatum. Next base: position 7,027,090 of record NC_089732.1, on the reverse strand, counting down.
AACTAGTTACAATTGACAGGTCATGTTGTACCACAGTGACCTGCTAAGTGATTGAGCTGAAGAGTAGATGTAACAGTTACACACAAGACGATAAGCTGACGCCTGGTACAGACACTTGACAGCTTTATTTTACAGACTTAGGTCTTAACTGTGACCACTGATTAAAGACATGTCTTGTACTACCATCATGGGTGTTTAGATAAAAGGCATTATATAAAACACCCATTGTGAGAACACCTTTTTGCACAAAAGATTTGAACACTATGTTTTGACAATTTCATAGTGAACTGTGAATCCCCAAATTCAAGCTGATTAATAGTAGTCGGCTGGAAATGAATTTGCAAGCTTTCATATTGTGAAATTGTAAATATTGAATGATGTAAACCATGATCACTAGCAATAGCAATGTCTTTATCTTATTTCTTGGTACTTGCTTCTTTGGTTTCATTACAACATAAACAAAGAAGTAGGATACTTAGTACAACTTTTTATCTGTCATTCAGAATGATGTGTACAAAAGCAGGTTGGACTATTATGTAGCCTACAAATAAATCTTATATCTGCAAGCATGTTTTCTCTAAATGTTCTGGACTTCTTACCAGCTTGTCAGGACAATGGGGTACAACACTAGGATGTGTTGATGCAGTGCTGGTGTGTCTCCGCCACCACCACCAGTCTGTTTGTGATGACAACGAAGTGAGATTTACCATCAAAGCAATTAACCCTTCTCTTGCCCTGTCTGTGTGTGGGCTGTGTTGTCCCAGCCTATGCTACTGTAGGTTACCTTCTTTCCAGCTGGTATAAAGGGGTCTGCAAGCTAAGAGTAGTGAATTATGAAATACCTAATCTTCTTTATAGTGCTCATTATGGTACATTTAAACATAATAGTAATACAGTAGTTTTTAACCTAGTACTATCTATAGATAAGTGCTATAGATTATTCTTCACACAAAAAATTATCATTATAAGCTATTTTTTGATTTTCAATAAATCAAAAAAGAAACTTTATTCATAAAAGAAACATACATTACAATTTCCATAGACAAGTACATTACGGTGAATAGTACAATTCAAATATTCAACAAAAATAAGCTATTTGTAGGTTGGAAGTCACGAGGTACAGCTGAACTCCTTGTGTTCCTCACTGACAAAATTAATTGTTCTCAGATAAGGGCTGAATAAACATCTGTCTGCAGACATTACCACAAACATCAGGACTTATCCTATCTCCCCAGGGAAAGTCTGTTTGTGCTGACAGGTCAAGTGACCTGATAACGTTTACATCCCACAGCCAGAGTTTGGATACTGGTGTGCATTTATTCTGTATGAACTGTACAGTTTACATTTAACCCTAAAGACCTCCTTACTGCCCTGCTTATAGTCCTGATAGGGAGGTGTTGGCCAATGATAGTATATCCATAAGCTAACTTGTAATCTTTTCAAATAGTTATGAGTTTGGGCTGATGTTACCGTTGTTTATCATTATGGAGCTGTATCTTCTGTTTGCCTCTCCAACTGTTTCGTTTGAAAATTGATTGTTGAATGACAAGCATTATGCCATGCAGGGAGGTTTTTAGACTGTACAAACACAAGATCTGTGCAAGTACAGTAAACCAATTCAACTTGCTGGTGATTGGTGACTAGATAGATAATATTATGTTTAATGTTGTTTTGGCTTTTCCATTTGTTTAGACATCACCCCTCCCAGCATCACCTGCCCCGATGACATCGCCACGGAGGCAGCTGAGGGGGAGAACAGTGCCAATGTCACCTGGACAGTCGCTGTTGCCACGGACAACGCAGATGACGACGTGCCAATCACTGTCGTCCCCACAGTCTGGCCTCCGCGACTGTTCTCCATAGGAGTGGTGAACGTGACGTACTCAGCACAGGACAAGTCTGGCAACGTGGCACACTGTACCTTCATCATCACTGTCAAAGGTAAAAGGTACACCCAGCTATCTTATGGGCATGATGAAATTTGATGATGGCAAGGATTTCAATCAACATCAGAGTTGAATAATATCTAAAAATGATGAAAAATGTTTGTTCACTTTTTTGTAATGTAATTCTGTCAATTGGTTTTGACATCATCTTCCATATACGTAGTTTGCTTGCGGTACATGTAAATGAGTAACAAATAGGGTACACAGGTTTTTCTAGAAAAAGATTGGGAGGGGAAGCATTGCGAGGGAGTGGAGCGAACAAGCGGGGGATGGTGTGGAAGTGTGGAGTTTTAGAAAATTTTAAATTAAAATTGAAAAACTCAATATCTATGTACTAAGGTGTCTGATTTTTACCTTCATCAGTAAGTCTCATTTTCCCCCAGACACCCAGCCCCCTGTGATAGACAAGTGTCGGTCTCCCCCACCGTTCCTGTCCAAGACTGGGATGGCCAATGTGAGCTGGGAGGAGCCTCAGTTCTCCGATAACTCGGGGGAGCCTTTAAAGATGCTGCGCAGCCACGAGCCAGGGCTGTTCCCCTGGGGAACTTCCATTGTCAACTACACAGCAGTGGACACAGCAGGAAACAGCAAGAGCTGTAACATCATTGTCCATGTGCAACGTAAGTTACTAACTGTGCTTTGTTCCCCTTTCTTAGCTTCTAGGCTTGAATGCCTTGAAATATATTGAGTTGTGAGTATATAACATTACAAAACAATTCATTTTTGGTTTACAAATGTATGCAACTGAATCTTATAATAAAACTAGAATCTGAAGGAAAAGTTTAGCATTGTATAATACAGTATTACACGAAATACATAGGCTTTTTGCAATGTTTTTTTGGATCAGAAGATTACAATTTACTGAAATTGATGATGCTTGTTAGAATTAATCTAGCATTTCTTAAACTACAATGTATACCAATGAATAAAGGTCTCATCAAGCCGTTGATTATTAAACAACATCATAACAATGTTTTCCCTGCTGTTGTTACAGAGCATGTGTGTGATGTACCAGATGACCCCATGTACGGTGAGAGCGACTGTAACACCATGGAGCGCGGCATCAACTGTACCCTGCACTGCTCCAACAGTCACGGCTTCGCCATCCAGCCTGAAAACTTCTACTACTGCACCCTGGAAGGCAACTGGCTCCCTACAGAACACCACAAGCCTTGGTGGCCTGACTGCTCAAGTAGGTGAATACAAACCTCACTGTTTTGTACAAAGGAGAAATTGTAGATCTGTTTGTGGCAGCTTAAAACTAAACTGTTAGAGAAGTCATATGTATTTTGGCATTAAAAAGATACAAAAAATGGAAGTTCTGCTGCAGTACCAAGGTCACATACCAGGGGGCCCAAAATGACCTTGTCCTTTGTATTTCCAACACCTACCCACATAATCCATCCAGAGGTTCTTGAGCTATGCTGACTACAAAAATCCGGAAACACCAGCAGACACACACACAAACACACACACAAACACACACAGACAAACCAACAACTTTATCTCAATTTTTCACGATAAAAGTCTATTTGTAATTTGTCATGTTAAGCATAATGGAGACATACTTAGTTGTGTAAAAATATACATTGTACACCTGTACTGATATCTGAAATGTTGTTCTCCCTGTAGGTAAAAAGCTGGCTAATGATGCCTTGAAGCACATACAGATGTATTATGAGTCCAGTCTGTGGTGCAACAACCCAACCCTCTTGGACTCTGTGAAAGAAAGTGTCAGTGCCATGGTGACAAACAGGGTATGTACATATAGGGGTCGGCTGGGGAACATTTCTTCCACCCTTTTATCATTCTAAATAAAGTCTTCCTTGCATTGAAGTTCTATTGAATCCTCCCTTCTTTTGAGGACGTCCTGCTTGCCCCCTTATTTAAGGAAATTTGCTGACGACTATAGAAATGTATGCTGGTCATGTCCTTGGTGCTGAAAAATCTTCACTTGGATGTAGTATTGATATGCAGTATAAAAGTAGCCCACTTTGAGGATTATTGGGGGAATTTGAATCCTTTTGATAGTTTGACATGTTGGTGGAGCCTTTAGATGGTGTTTTCTGCTGAAATATTTCTTTTCACATGTATCATCATTGAAAAAAATCATAAACATAAGAATGGCTTACATCAAAATCCTGACACTAACTATTGCCAACAGTTGTTCTTGTTCAACAACTTGATAAACTGAAATATTATACATTGGATATAATTTGGAACAAATGTTGATTTTATCCTTCTCAGTGACTGAGTGAGTCAATTGTATTGCTAATTAATGAGCTTATTTTTTAACATTCCCAGATGTCAGGCTACTGTGGAAATGATATTGAGTGTCAGCTGAGGCATGTGTCATCACGGTGTGTGCAAATCAACTATGGCGAGGCCAACTGGAAACAGGTCCTGTTAGAAAGTGAAGGTACAGGGTTTATTTTACACTGCTTTCTTCTCTCCTAAACCATAAACATAAGTAACTTGAATTACGGGTATTCGCTGCCACCAAGCTGTAGAGTGGTATACAGGGAGGAGTGCCATCTGCCCATTGAGGAGCTAGAAGCCTGCAAACCATGGGCTCCCCCAAATCATACGATACAGAAATACAAAAATAGCAACCACACCCTCTAAACAATAGTACCCCTTAGCCCCACCCCACCCCATGCCGGAGTCCTCAACATATTGAGGTTACGCATATCAAGAAGAAGAAAAGGCCAAGTGAAAAACCATGACACTTTGTTTTTCAGAGCCCCAGTACTCTGATGTGATGTTCCACCCTGCGACAAACCTAAAGATGGGCAAGAGAAGCAAAAGAAACTTGATAAGCCACCTCAGGAAAAAACGCCTGAGCAGCAAACAAACTGACTTTGCACAGCAAACAAGAAGACACCTGAAGCGCCAACTTAGGCGTTTACAGATTAAGGAATCCAGAAGAGTTAAAAGAGACCGTGGGGATGAAGAGACACAAGAAATCTATGGAAAGTGGACCAGGAGGACTTCTTCTAGTGAGTTTCCCACATTAGACAGCATATTCGGCGGTTCCTACAAGACCTCTAGCAGAGAGGATGTCAGAAGGGATCTGGAGAAAGATGGCAAACATCAAGAATCCATGTCTGAAGAGATTGAGGCAACTGATGATCCTGAAGACCAGATAGGAGTGCCATCGTACAGGTGGGTGTGATGCATTTTGATGAGTTTGATTCCCGGCCGGGTCATACCAAAGACTGGTAAAAAATGGTACATACTGCTTTCTCTGCTTAGCACTGAGCATTTGGGAAAGAGTATGGTTGTTAACTTACACACATCACTACCAGCGGACTAGCCCCCTGCTGTAGTGACTTGCACAAATGTGTGGCCTAAGGGCTACTGAAATGGAGATGGGCGCCACCCCTATGCGTCTTATCAAGATGTCTGGGATACTTTAACTTTCATCAATGGCTTGCAGAATTGCAGACTTTAAACATATTACATGTAGATGCTGAGTGTATCAGTTCTTTTTCTTAATTACTTCTGTTTGTGAAGACCAAGGAAAGAACTGTTTTGCCAATAATGATGCTCATAATACCCCTCACTGATAGATTACAGCCTGCATCAATGTTAGATAAATGCTTGTCCTTAAAGTTAAACTCAACACATTGTCTTTTTCCTTTCTGAAGGAGGATATCCTCTATTCAGCTTGGGGTGAATGACCTGAGAAGTCGGATCCCAGAAGCTCCAGACTGGGAGGGCACTGGTATCTACGACAAGAACAACCTGGTCTCATACCAGGTGCAGGTAGAATTAGAACTGACAGGTGAGACCATCTTATCATCCTAATATGAACTGTCCACATTGCTATAATGTTGTTCAGTAATTACCTTCGCCGAGAAGGCTATGTTTTTGTCAGTGTTCGTGTGTTTGTGTCTGTAAACACGATAACTCGAGAAAGCCTTGATGGATTGTCTTCATACTTGATATGTGGGTAGGTCTTCTTGAGACCTCTAAATGATTAGATTTTGGGCCCCCTAGTGGCTTGCTATGGTACTGCAGCAGAACTTCCTTGCTGTTTCTGTAGCAGGGTATATTTTTTTTACAGGGAGGGGTTGCTAGCCCTTCCTCTAAACTGTCCACATAAGGAACAAGAATCAAAAACTGTTGTGTGTTTATTGTCATTGAGAAATGTATAATCTCATGATGACCTTTAGATATATCCAGTTGAAAGTACGTGCTCTCCTTGCTTCAGGTCATGCCACACCTCCCCCTGATAGCACCACAGAAGAGGAGCAACAACTACAGAAGGAGCTGTTGAACATCCTGGACGATGTGCCCAATCACATGACCACAGACGGCGCAGAAGGGGCGCTGGACATCGACATAGATGGATATGACCTGAAACCGCTCTCCAACGCTATCGACGCTCAGCCGTCTTCACTGTTCTGTCAGCCGGGGGCTGTCCTGAGGGGGAACTTCTGTGGTAGGATTGGATACTGACAGATCTGTGTTTTTGGGATTTTATTGGAATTACAAGAATTCAATACACGTGGGAGTGGGACACAGGCAGCTATTGCTGGTGTCATGACCCACACACATAATATAGCCATCTTTTTACGGCTAGAGTGGGGAAAGTCGTGTAAAGTGCCTTTTTCCCAAGGGCACAAGATCGGTGGCGTCAGGGGATTTTAAACCCGGGACCCTTGGGTTCTGTGCCAAAAACCCTGCCGTTACGCCACACGACCCCACAACAGATTTTGTGTTGGTCACCGATGATGCAACTTTGAACAAATGTATCAGAACTACATGTATACGATTGGAATGATATAGTTTCCATGTCAATTGAAAGTCAACATCATTACTGGTTTAGGCTATCCAGTTGTATAAAGATGAAAAAGGAATATTATTAATTTGTGGGGTTGTGTGGCAGGGCCCAGAACCCAGCAGTCCTGGGTTCAATTCCCCTGGTGCCACCGATGTTGTGCCCTTGGGAAAAGGCACTTTACACGACTTTCCTCACTCCACCCAAGTGTAAAAACGGGTATAATATGTGTGGGTCACAACACCAGCAATAGCTGCCTCTATCCCACGCGTATTCTAATCAAATCAAATCTAATCAAATCAATGATAAGTTTTATTGCACTAAACAAAAAATTGGGTAAGATGCATTTTTGCATCAGACCTGCTGTTTAAGTGTTTTATTCTGTCTGTGCAGTGAACTGTCCACAGGGAACATACTTCGATGTTCAGAGGGGGGAGTGTGCCGCCTGTCCTGTTGGCACGTACCAGGACCTAGAGGCACAGCTCCAGTGTGACATCTGTCCTCGCAAGACCTCCACAGCCACGCAGGGATCAAAAACTGTCAAGGACTGCAAGGGTTAGTACAGAATAACAGTAAATGTTCTTCATCTGCAAGTTTGCCTTTTTCGGTGAAAATCAAGTCAACTTTTTAGGTGAAGTTGTTGCAATTACTTTTATGTACATGTATAGGGGTAGTGCAGAGGAGCAGGAATAAAATGTTATTCCTATGCAAGTCTATCTTTTTTGGGAAAAATTAAGTCTTATCTCTTTGTGTGAAGTTATTGAAATTACTTTACGTATTTACTGTAACAGTTATACATGTAATGGCTAGAGTCTGATGATAAACACTTTTATCACATCTTTTTCAATCATTACAATTTAACTTATCACTCACTCAGTCTCTCACTCTAAACTACATAATATGTAAATCAAAACATGAGAAAAACATTTTTTAGTATCCTAACTTAAGGAAAAACGTTTTTTAGTTTCCAAACTTAAGGAAAAACATTTTTTAGTTTCGTAACTTAAGTAAAAATGTGTTTTAGTTTCCTGCTTTTAGAAAAAATGCCTTTTAGTTGCCTAACTTTAGGAAAAACATTTATTAGTTTCCTAACTTTAGGGAGCTTTATAACAAAGTACAAACTTCTTCTTACTACCCCCTACCCCACAGCCAAATGCAAACCTGGTAGTTTCTCCCCTGATGGACTGGAGCAGTGTGAGACGTGTCAGATTGGGTACTACCAGCCTGAGGAGGGGAGCAGCTCCTGCCTGTCATGTGAGGGGAACTACACCACCGCCAGGAGGGGCACGCGCACGCACAAGGACTGTGGGGGTCAGTAGTGGCCAACTATTAGTATTGGACATCAAAAAACAAGGGGTACTTCAGGAACTTGCAAAAACACTTACAAAGTCGAACAACCCACCCAAGGAAGGTTCAAACACAATAAATGTCTCTCTTGGGAACTATACAAAGTGTAAAGTGTAAATTTCTGGTATAGTGGAGGTCAGTTCTACGGGGCAAGGAAGAATACATCTTGATTCTAAAGAATGCAAGTGCTGGCAATCTATGCAGTGGTTTGTGTTTGCAGTTTTTGCAAAATTATCACAACGCAAACAATACAGATTTTTTTTGGCAGCGATGCACTCATTGTGCTCACCACAAACTTTTAACACCGCTCTGCTTCCTTTGACCATGAAATTAAGTGCCCTGGAACTTAATTGAACACAGTGTCATCTTGACTATCAGTGGCATGACTGTCATATCAGGATTTTATGTTGCATGTTCTCTCAATTCAAGTTTTAATCAAAGATAAGTCTTGGAACCTTTTTTACCAATTCTTCCCAAGTGAGCAATGCATTTACTACCAGAACAATGTAGAGACTTAAAAACAACTATCCATTTCATTGTACCCTGTGATGATAAATTAGATTTGGATAGCTTTGGTCTCTTGTTGTTTGACACAGTCTCCCCCCTGTTCTTTCCCTGGCCCCACCAGTGCTGTGTCAGCCTGGTTATGTGTCAGCTACAGGTCTGGAGGAGTGCTACCCCTGTCCTGAGGGATACTACCAGCAGAGTCCAGGCATGTCTGTCTGCAACGCCTGTTACAAGGGGGGCATTAGACCTGGCAAGGGAGCCAAGAAAGGGGCGGCTTCCATTTTTGAGTGTCTTGGTAAGATGTTTAGATTTTTGTTTGTTTGTATCACACAGCAACCTATAGCTCATAGTTGGAGATAAAATTATGAATTTTTGTGTGTCTTTGTTTGTTTGTATTGCATACCCGGTAATATGCCTCAAACAAGAGCCCACTATGCCCCACTATACAATCCCATGGCCTCTACTCATTCAATTTATATTCAGATATCACATTAAAAAAATTAGCAACTTCTAAAATCTTTCAGACGCATACATTGTATACTATCAAGCACCATCAGCAACTAGGCTGTTTAACTGTAGAGACTCTGTTGAAAATCAAACTCATTGAAGTGGAAACAAGTGTGGATGATGACTTCTAGATGTAATCTTACTTCTTGTACAGAATATGCATACTCTTATATTATTACAGCCATACTCCACAGTACACCACTTAACAGAGCTATTCAACAACCATGGGTTCTGATGTATAAATTACGTAAAATTAGGATGTAAATCAAATACTGCATTTGATACTGAAAAGTCCTCTATGGAGAATGAAACTTTGATGTTCATAAAAGTTATATATACAGAGTGACATAGTCATGTGTACACACATAAGCCTTTGGCAACAAAGGTACTAGTAATCAAAACTGACATGCTTCCAAAGGAACAGTATTGCATCATGATATGTTAGTTTGCAAAGCTGGAGCTACATTTTACACTGCACCATTACATTCTGGACAGCACATGGGATATATTACCTCTGCTTTTCTTCCCTGTATAGAAGAAATTAATGTACAGTTATGACTAAAAATGTGACCATGTTACTTGTCCCATACTTGTAGCAGGATATACACCTTAAACTAAAGATACATCCATACATGTATACTGTACATGTAGTAGCTCTTAATGTTACACAATACCATACAATCATGAAGCTAGCTCTTAAAGTTATAACGCAGTAGAAAAGGCAATGACAATAAGTTATAACTTACATTTGCCAAGGGTACTGTCAACCTTGTTGTTAGTAGTCCATTTGGATCATTGGATGAAAGATATATTATTGGTAATATGAAACAAAGATGGATTATCAAGTCTGATATTTCCATCCTGTCCTGTACATGTCATGAATGTCACTGTCACAAAACATCAGAGAACTGGTCCTCCTTGTTGTCAGCTCGGCGGAACTTCTTGCACTTTTTGTGGTTCTTGTGGGAGTGGTACGCGTGCGTCTTGGTCAGCATGTCCGCTACTTCCTCCGTCTCCTCGTCGAACTCCATCGTAAGTTCCGCGATCAGGCTCCGCCGCGCCTGTCCCGGCGACACATCTCCGAACGTGGGGTTATTCACGACCTGGTCCGTACCGTTCTTCCAGCTGACAGGGTACCCGCAGATCTCTGTGTCAGTTTTGACGATGGGGTTCGGGTGGTCGTTCTCGGAGGGGATGATGAGCTGCTGCTCGATCTGTCTCTGCTGCCTGTCCAGACACATCACAACCCCCATCACGATAGCAGCGATCAGAACAACAACCACGCCGAGCGAGATGAACGTCAACTGGGTTGCCGTCAGACCTGTCTCATGTTTACCATGATTGGTGACCTTAGAGAGGTCAGCGTAAGCAGTGTGGTTGTCCCTACTGTCTGGTGTAACCGGCTCGGTGTAGGCTCTGGCAGTTTTCTGGTCATCCACCCAGGGGTTGCTGAAGTAGTAATCACCAGTGTACACACTTCTGGTGGCTGTTGACAACCCTTGTGTTGGGATGACTTCAACAGATGTTGTTGTACTTACTTGTGATGTGCTGGCAATGTCACTGTTAGTTGGCTGGCGTGTCGTTGTGGTGGAGATATCTTCAGCCAAGGTGGATGTCCTGCATGCCAACGCTGACTGTTTGACAAATCGCAGCTCCTGGCCTGTCTGTGACTTAGGTGATTGACAGGTGACACGAGTTCTGGCTGTGGTGTCCTGCAACCACTCCCACAGTCCCTGCAGTTCACAGTCGCATCTCCAGGGGTTGTTGTTGAGATTCAGGCTCCGTATCTGCAGTAGTGGTAGGATCACATCTTCGTCCAAGGACTGCAGACTGTTGTTGTATAAGGACAGGGATTCCAGCGCCACAAGACCAACAAATGACACACCTCCAATCCACTCAATCGTCTGATTTGACAAATCTAAAGCTTCAAGGGAGTACAAGTTTTTGAAAGCAGTTGTGTTGAGTGTTGTGAACTGGTTACGGTGAAGGCTTAATGTTCTCAGACTTGGGAGGGCATTGAATGGATCCGTTGGTAAGTCTTTCAGTTTGTTTCCTCCAAGAAACAAGTAGGTAAGTTGTTGCAGCATGGCAAAGGCATTGTTTTCCAGAGTTTCTATCTCGTTGTCTGCAAGTTGAAGGAGATAGAGGTTCTTGGTTTCTGCGAAAGACGTGGTTGGTACAATAGTCAACTTGTTTTCATTCAGATATAGGTGTTGCAAGTTCTCTAGCCCAACAAAGGCTTCAGTTGATATACTTGCAATGGAGTTTTTCTTGAGGTGCAAGTCAAGCAAGTTCTTTAGCCCTTGAAAGGCAAACTTTTCCAGTCTACTGATGTTGTTGTTATTCAAATGCAATGTTTTAAGACTGAGCATTTTGAAGAACAGACCACTGGAAAGACTCTGAATATTGTTGTCGTCTAAATCCAGAAGTTGCAGCGTGCTGAAACCTTTGAAGAGCCTACTAGCGATCTGACTGATGTTGTTGTCCGGAAGATTTAGGTACCTCAGTTTCTTCAACCCCTTGAAAGCGTCTTCCTCGATAATGTGTATATTACTGACAGCTAGGGACAATCTTACTAGGTTGGTCAGGTTGGCAAAAGTGTTTGATCGAATCACAGTGAAGTTGTTTCCTTGGAGGTACAAGCTCTTTGTTGAAGGCTGTATCTCTGCGGGTATGGCTTTCAGGTTACGATGGTTACAGTACACCGTTCCTCGCTTGCAAACACAGATGCGTGGACAACGCTTCTTTTGGCCTTCGATATTGGTTGCCATGAATAGCACAACAGCAACAAGGACACATAGCTTCATAGTTGCAGCCATTTGGAATCTGAAAATAGAAAGTTTTAAAATGTTTTTTTTCTCAGATTTTTAGCTCTTAAATGAAGATTATGCGATGTGTATACACATGTATCTGTAAGGTTACTCTTATCACAAACTGTCATTTCCTCTTAGATCAAAGCCAAGAGGAAATGTTTCAGAGTGAATCCAGTGGTGTTAACAAAAATTAAGGCAGACCACCCATGATTTTCTGTTCCGTAATCCCTTTCAATTGCTTCAAATGCAGGTGCATAATATATCACATGCAGGAAAACATTGGAACTTCAAATTTGATTTCAGATAATTCCATCAAGAATAGATCTCTTCAATTTAAACCCGTTGGAAAATGGAAGGCATACATTTGTAAACTTAATGTTTCATGCTAAATAACCTCTCTGTGTCATTAAGAGCTAGAAATCCAATTATTTCAGCATTCAGGAATGATTCCACCAAACTTATAAGACATTAAAAAGATAACATTCTTTTAAGCTATCTATGTAAGAAAAATCAGTCATCTTTTGAATTGACTAAGCCTGATATTTTTGACAGTACAATATCTGCTTAGTTATCACAGGTCTACGAAACTTATTTAATTGGCACGGTGACAGAAGCGTTACGAATCAAATCTTGACAGCAGTTCAAAAGTGCATGGAGATTTCAATCTCCTTTTCAACTTCAAAACGGACGATGCCTGTACTAAAGCATGAGAGTGCTAAAACAAACAATCAAATCAAAGACAAGCTTCAATAACATTACCTTAACAGGTGGTCGTTCCACAGAGAAATTCTCCAGTCAACGATCGGGTACGTAACAAAAGAAAGGAGCTGAACTGCCACGTGCACTGGATGCTGTATAATGTGGATGTCTGCTCGGTATCGAGCTAGTTAAGAACAAGCTGCGAATTTCCTGTGCCGCTACGGGCAACTCCCTTACATCCTGTATATCACATGATCAGGATGGGCCAATCACATGAAAGAGATGGGGGAGGGGGGAACAAACTTTCTCAACCAAGTTTTATTAGGAGAGATATATTAGGACTACTAGGTACATTTGTAATGCCTATGAGTGGACTAACACGGTGCTATAGTTCTTGCACAATTTTGTGGCCCAAGGGCTATAGAAATAGAAACAGGTACTGCTCTATTCACCAAAATATGTGAGAAGGATTCTAACTCTCCAGATACATGTATTAATGTCTTCTGGTATTAATATAATTATCTTTATTTTATAATAATTGTACTTAAGACACTGACAGTTAGATTTTAGAGATATAGGCATTGTCACTTCACAACTTCCAATAGTGTATTGTCATTGCCTGAATCTTTATCTTCTGAGAGCAAAAAAAAAGTTTGGTGCAAGCAAAAGGGCCATGACAAAGTGTAGGACAAGGGACTCAGGGTTGTACAAGGTTGTGTTTGCTATATACTAGTAGGCATTGTCACTTCACAACTTCCAATGGTGTATTTTCATTGCCCGAATGTTTATCTTCTGAGAGCAAAAAAAAGCTTGGTGCAAGCAAAAGGGCCATGACAAAGTGTAGGACAAGGGACTCAGGGTTGTACAAGGTTGTGTTTGCTATATACTAGTAGGCATTGTCACTTCACAACTTCCAATGGTGTATTTTCATTGCCCGAATGTTTATCTTCTGAGAGCAAAAAAAAGCTTGGTGCAAGCAAAAGGGCCATGACAAAGTGTAGGACAAGGGACTTCGGGTTGTACAAGGTTGTGTTTGTGTGCGTGATGTGAGAAGGAAGTGAGTCGCTACAGGAGGAGGGGAGGGTGTTATCAGGGGAAACAGGTGTCAGGATGTTTCCTCTTCTCAAGGAAGTGCTGGCCTGGGAATTGGGACATCAGCACCATAGGGGATTACCACCATCTATAACTGTCAAACATGCATCACAAGCAGAAGGATGGGGATATATTATAATCGCTCTTGCAACGTTATCAAATATCAATCAGTTTCTGCAGAGGAAAGAACAAGTAAACACAAGATGCCAGCCAATTTCTTTAGACACAAATGTTTTGAAAATTTTGGCAACTGACACCAGTTCCTTTTGAGCAGTCAGCTGTTTTTTCTAGGGTACATAATTTGTAAACCATACCTAGTTGTTACAACTTAGAACATATTTGATTTGTCTATAGAGTAAGTTGAATGCTTACACCTTGTACATCAATGCAGGTCATAATATGAGTGATCCAAAAAGAGTTTGTATTATATGCACTTACTGTTTATTCATCCTATGTTGACATCTGTGATCAGATGTCATTGATTTTGTTAGGATGGCTGTTACAGAATTAAAATTATATATTGTAAGCACAGGGCCAGGATAGCTAATATTGATACAGTAAAACTGCCCAAAAAGACCAATCAGGGGACCAATAAAACTTAGTCTATGTGGACAGGTGGTCACTGTAGACAGGATTCGTAATGCATGTAATGGGAACAAGATTGGCAACATAAAAAGATGTTGCCATGCCGACGGTGGTCTCTGTTAACGTTTTCGTTTTTAGCCTACATGCAAATAAGGACCTCGCATAATTTCGGCACAAATTATATCAGTCGATCACCTTCTCTACCAAAATAACACAAGTTGTCCAATGTATGAAAATCTTGTTTTCACAAAAAAAGATATCGTACCATTTCCTCATAAATCATGTAAATGAGGCCCTCTATGCAAGATTTGTGTCTAATAGTGGCCACATTTACTTAACTTCCAAATGGTGCGAAAATGAAATCCCCATCATTTACCACTATGGATTTATAGTATTTTGTCATTAATTATGCAAATTAAGTATCAATTTGCATAATTGATATCTATCGATATTTATCTCTTTCTCAGTTACATATGTCATGTGTTTGAGAGTCCTATAATAGAATGCAGCTGATTCATTAACCGTCCTCATTAATTATGCAAATCGGATATTGATTTGCATAATTGGCATATGATTATGTAAATCATCACTTAAGCTATCTACACACCAAAAATTATGATGAATCGTCATACCCTTCTTGCGTTATTCTCTTTCAAAGTTTGAGTCAAAATCAGCTCCTGCAGTTCCAAAAAAAGCCACTAGGGGGTCCAAATCTACAGAACATATTTTCCTTACAAAGAGCTATCCACCACTTAAAAATCATGACTATAGCATGTTCAGAAGACGAGATTTGAAAAGTGAAAGTTCCCCTGCAGTACCATAGAAAGTCGCTAGAGGGCCCAAAATCCAATCATTACAAGGTCTCCCACAGACCTACCCACCTACAAAATATGAAGACAATACATCCAGGCATTCTTGAGTTATCGTCCCATGGACTTTCACATTCCTGTACAATTCCTAGAATTCTTGCAATCTGCACACAATATAGTAAAAATTTGGCTCGCCCCTGAGGCGTCGCCAAAAATTATCTAAGGGACCACCAAAGAATGGTCACATTGGCCATTGCCCAGGTGGTCCTTATGTAGGTGGTCACTTTTACAGGTTTGAGCATACTTTATAATGTTAGTGAACTGTGTCTCCCTGTAGGAAGAGCTGCCTATGTGGACGTTAACGTGACCCAGTTTGAGTTGGCAGCAGACCTGACGTTTAACGACTGTTTCTCCGACCCTTGTGAGAATGGAGGGGACTGCAGGAGCATCAGTGCTGGCTATGTGTGCGACTGTGTGGCAGGCTACACAGGTAAAGCCACCCTCTCACTGTACCCGCGGCACGCTGGCGTCGTCACTGCGTCCTAAACTGGATTTGTGTTACCCTTGACTTTATAATGGGAATATCATTCAAAACGTACAAGTATGACCCAAAAAACAACAAAACACACAAAGCTTTTAAAAATTTGTTTTTTGTCGATGAAATTCGTTGAGTGCTTTGTCAATTCGATCGGCCACAGCGACAACGCCAGCGTGCCGCGGGTCCAGTGAGAGGGGGGGGCTTTAGACACCTTGTAAATACTTTTGGTCTAGAGTTGTTTTGCAGTATTCTGTGTTGCTATTATTGTTTCAACCATGATACTCCAAACTCTTGATTTGTACCGTACTGCTAAATCTAGATGCTGCGAAGTTAAAGTGAATTTACAGTACTTAAATTTATTTGTTCCTAATACATGACTTGTGCAGATTTCATGATCAGTGTCCATTTTTCTTTCTTCCCCAGGTGTAAACTGTGAAGTGGAGATTGATGAGTGCCTGTCCTCCCCTTGTCTGAACAATGCCACCTGCAAAGACCAGCTGAACATGTTCACCTGTACCTGCACACCTGGATTCACAGGTATGGAATATCTTTTTATCTCTGTCTGTCACATACTCAGTAAAATAGTGTACATTTTTTGAGTCCTCAATTTGGGTCCCCTGATTTGTAGGTACAGCAATGAAGAAATTTTCAAACTTAGTTTTTGCGCCAATCTCTGGAATATTCTATCTAAAAGTTGTGAACATGCTTTTCTTTTGAAATATAGGCACAAGTACGAAGGTACAGGATGTCGGTTTGACTTACACGTAAATGCACAGGGACAGTGAATCACATTAAAGCGGTTGTAGAAGAATATTCCCTACCTGCCTACTCTTCAACCTCTCGAATGCAAAGGTACATTACCATGCTGTGTGTTCCAGGATCCACCTGTGGGGAGGACATTGATGAGTGCCTGTCATCTCCCTGTCAGTACAACGGCACCTGTGCGGACAGGACAAACAGCTACCAGTGCACCTGCGCCAAGGGATATACAGGTGAAAGTACATTATGTCATCAATGGCTGTCGTAAGATCAAAAATGTCTCTTGGTCTTACAATGGCTAAGATTGCAAAACCCATCTCCCCTTGTACCAAACCCAAACTGGTTCTCATGCTACCATTGTCAAAGTTGTTAATGTAAAGAAATTCCAAGTTCAGTAGAAATCAGACAAACTTTTCAAAAACATGATAAAAATAGGCCTGAAACTTGATAATGTGGTATTCTTTTGTGGCTTTTAACATACTTCTGAAATCTCAGACATTTGTAAAACCTTTGCACTGCAACAGTGTCAAATCCTTCTTCACACACATTCGGACACATGACCACTGAAAACATAAGATCACTATTAGATCAACATTAACACTTCCCAGTACAATGTGAACTATGCTTACAACCTCCATGAAAAACTAACTGTTTGTCATGATTTCACTCAGATGTTCCTAATATCAAAAGCAATTCTATACGTCTAGTCCTTGTGTGTTCCAAACAGAAAACATTGTATTTCAACATCTGTCCTTGACAAACTTTAAAGTGTTACTTTTCACAGCTTTGCTAGTATCACTCTTCATGTTAACCTCAGCACGGAAACACTCAAAGAACTGACTTTGTCTGTACAGGAACAAACTGTGAAATAGAGGTGAACGAATGTTACTCTGGCCCATGCATGAACGGGGGCGTCTGCGAGGATCTGATTGGTCAGTTCTCCTGCACCTGTGCACCCGGTTACCGTGGCGACAGATGTCACTTGGATATCGATGAGTGTGCCAGTCAACCCTGTTTCAACAACGGAACCTGTGTTGATGCTGTCAACTCCTTTAGGTGAGTTTGTCACCTGCCATACTGTTCACGGCTGCTAGGGGTCTCTTTTAGACTTTCAATTTGCACACTTACAAGCCTTACATACCTTGGATCATTCATTGTAGGTCAATTGATATTTACTGCTACCATGGGATGAATTATACTCAAAATGGTCTTCATTTGTCAGATAAGGAATTCTCTCCTAACAGGATTTTCCTTTTTTTAAGAAGTTATATGATTTTTTTTTCTACCTCAGCTGCCAATGCCCGGTGGGATACTCCTCTGATCTGTGTGAGATCGACATTGATGAGTGTGAGTCTGATCCCTGTCAGAATGGTGCCACCTGCCTGGACCAGGTGGGCAGCTACACCTGCGTGTGTGCACCTGCCTTCTCAGGTGCCAACTGTGAGACAGGTGAGTGTGATGTTCACTGTCATTTTCATTGTAAATATTTGTTCAAACCACAACCTCTTAATCCTCCAGGTTACATAAATCTGCCACTTTGAAAAACAGTGGGCTAGAGACATCTCTAGTGCAGCACCCCCAGGTATGTACAGGTTTTATATACAGGAGTCCATTATACTATGGGATGTTGGGTTGGAGATCTGTTTGGACGTACATTTTCTTGGTGGCTGAATTATGTGATGGAATTATGTTTCAGTAGATGTTAATCCTTTTGTAGGTAATGAAATGCTCAAGGTATGCCGATAGCCCTATCCTAAATTAGTTTTTTTACAACAATAACTACATGTGCAACAAATGATTCTGATTTTTCTTGCAGAGGTACCCTCGGATTTCAACCTTGAGTTTGAGAGCTCTGGGACTGTTGATTACGTGATGATTGACAGCATCCCATCACTGAAGGCGCTGACGTGTGCCTTCTGGATGCGCAGCATGGACAAGCAGAACTACGGAACCCCACTGTCTTACGCAACTAGCCTAGAGGACAACACATTTGTGCTGACAGACTATAATGGGTTAGTTACCTTTGCCAAGAAGGTTATGTTTTGGGGAGCGTGTGTGTGTGTGTGTGTGTGTGCAAATGATGACATTATTTGCATGATAAATGAAAAACACATCAGTCAAAAAGGTTAGAATCATTTGGCAAAAGTGTGAGATTGTGGAACTCTTAGACTAGTTGTTTTGCAGCCATACATTTCAGTTTATCTTACCTTCCAAGTCATAATCATCACTTGAATTTGTTCTACAGGCCTAGGTTTTTCTGATGTTGGTAAGTATGAAAATGAATGAATATTTCATGGAGATATGAGGTCTTTGAACTCTTGTTGGTTTTGCAGCCATACATCTCATTTTTATCTTCTAAATACTAACCATTACAAAGTCTTTAACTTTTTCTACAAGACTAGTACAAGCTTAGGGTTTTTCTGATGTTGGTAAGATGATGAAAATGAAGGAATATTTTGTGAAAAGCTCGTGATGTTCCCATCTGGAATAAAAAGCTGTTCTTTTTCAATTTTTTATTTCAGTTTTGTGCTGTACATCGGTGGGAACAGCAAGGTGACAGACGTGACAGCTAACGACGGTCGCTGGCACCACATCTGTGTCACATGGACCTCAGAGGGAGGGGTGTGGAGGATCTACAAAAATGGCTACCCGGTGGACGAGGGACAGGGACTGGGAACGGACAGTGTTATACCAGGTGAGAGATGTAATTGTGATGATGCGCTGTGTTCTGCAGCTACATGTACATGTACCTGTGTAGAAATATGCCACTAAGAGAGCTGTGAAAGCTCTCTTCATTTTGTTCTATTGTGATGACTCCATATAAAGGGGAGCACAAGCTGGTCGTGTACGTGGTTGGAAATAACAACTTAGATTGGAGGTTCAACCCCGTTGAATATCACTGGTGGAGGTAGCAGTCCTTCATAGGGATTAACTAGGACACCAGTCCTGCGTATCAGAAGACCCACACCTTGCCATGGTCAAGATCCAAGCAGCATGCTCAAGCAAGAAAGAAGTACCAGGACAATGCTGGAGTGTGTGATCATGATGGTTAAAGAAAAAAGTGACAGACAAAAGAGATTGAGATTTGAAACTTAGTTTAAACACCAAAATTAATGATTCTTGATGCTTAATTGACTGAATCACTGAAAATTATCTTATTTGATTGAGACTTACTTGAAAATATCTTATATCATCATTGCTGTCATTCTTATTTGTGGTACACATCTTGCTGTTGTTGTTCACAGGAGGAGGTGCTTTTGTCTTGGGACAAGAACAGGACTCGCTAGGAGGAGACTTCAACGCTCCCCAGTCATTCATCGGTCAGATGAGCCTCCTACAACTGTGGGACTACGTCCTGTCGGAGGACGACGTCTTCACCATGGCAACCACCTGTCAGAAGAATGTGGGAAACGTGCGGGCGTGGCCAGACTTCCTGCCAGGAATTGTGGGACGAGTGAAGAAGACACCAACAAATATCTGCAAAGGTAGGTGTTCTTTTGAATTTTATTGCCTTGCAAGATATACATGTACATTTTCTCCTATGTTTGTGACTGAATGATGGTACTATACAGTATACAGGGTAACAAATATTTCTGTACATTTCAGAAATAAAGGTTTTACATTGTCATAGAAGGTTTCCACTGTCCACAGTTCATGGTTGAACAACCAGGAATTAATTTACTATTCCTTGCTTGCACATGTCTGGAGCATTGCTGAATTTGTAAGGTTTACATGTATATCCTTTTGTATATCAGTAATCCCTATCACGGCAATGCTATGTGGAATGCTTGAAATTCTTAATGAAAATTTTAAATAGAAATAATGCTATTCCTCCCTTGCTCTTGCTTAATACTTTTAGTAATGATATAGAAATGGCCCATTTTTGTCCGACTCAGTTGCGGAAGTTAATTTTTCTTCAAAATGTGCCATATTCTCAACCTATACATATACAGTCCTTTCTTGTAAAGCATGCTAATAGTATATAGAAGATAACTTTGTATAAATGATCTGGCTGAAACTATTGCAGCTGAAAACAAGGGAAACTTCTCTTCAACACTATGCAGTAATACAACAGTTAGTCACACATAAGTGAGGCAGTATATCAGTTATTAGGTGACATTATTTACAGACAAGAACTTGGAGGGTTAGTAGGCAAAATGTGATCTTATCCTGCAGAAAGAACTATTCACAACATATTGCCATTTGTCCCATCCATATTTCTACAAAATTATCAATAATACAAATTTAATGATCACTCCAAAGGCACTTTGAGGTACTTACTTGAGGTACTTTTAGCAAAGTTATGGTTATCAATTATAGATAAAGCAGATTATAAGTTCCATTTTCTTGCTGCATATGATAACACCTAGGTTTTCCCAAATGTCTCTAAGGTCACATTGTATGTCACCAAGTTGCCGTTGTCCCATGCATAAATCATCTTATCCTTAGGATTGTAGTCTACCATGGAGGTAGCGCCGTACTTGGAGACCAATGGGATGCTCAGGGCGTTACTTTTCCCAGTCTCTGTGTCAAAGGCATAGTTGATGATGTTCTGCTTGATGTCAGACCTAGTGGTATACAGGACTCCACAGATCATAAAGGCATTGCCAGCATCAGTCTTCAGCTGCTCGGTAGTCCACGTCTGCGTAAAGGAGAGGTCGTCAGGGTCCATCCTGCTCACCACCAGCTTCCCATGACCCTCCTGGGCCGCGTAGATGGCCCACAAGCCCTTCTCGTCGACAGCAAAGTCTACCAGAGTCGCCCCTCCCCATTGGTAATGGTACGGTCCGATGTTGTTGAGTTTTCTCTCCGCCACGACCTCCTCCTGCATGAAGTCGTACTTGACGATCTTGTTGCGTGAGTGGTAGAACAGCGCCCCTTTATACACGACGTGCCCCGTCCCCCACCAGTTGTACGGGAGGTTGTACGTCTCAGCCTCCTTCTGAGCTAGAAAGTTCTCCATGTCGCTATACTCCAGCACGACGTTACTGTACCAGTCCTCCATCAGCCAGATACTGTTGACGTCCCCTTTACAGGCCAGGGGGTCCTTCATCCAGGCCCCGTACAGGGTGGAGGACGTCCTGTGAGTGGCGGGGTCGGAGAGGTGAGTCAGGTTACCACACTGATCAGTGATGGCAATGGTCTGTGTTGTGTCTGTGGAGAGAGACAGAAAAGGTGATCAATCAGTAATGATCACCAACGAGTCAAGGACATTCTGAATAAAAGTTGAACTGCATTTGCCAACACAAAAATTGTACAAATTTTGGACTGATTTTCAAGGAATGAGCAATCCACTGCTTCTGTGATGTAACGTTCTGCAGATAGAACACGTGACTCGGTGAGCAGTGGATCAATTTTTGTGTTCAACCTGGCAGTTCAACTTTGATTCAGAACGACTTCTACCAATTCAGTACCAACACAGATGAACTTTCAAGTGAAGAGTCAAGGACATGGTTTTACAACAAACTGGTGGGTCCTTTTGCACAATCTAGGCTAGTACCTTTAATTTTGTATTCTATAGGACTTGCTAAAAATGTATGAAAGAAACAAATCACAAAGCAGGTTGAGGTGAAGCGTACTTCAAATCACACCGTCATTTTTCCCAGGGGGAACAATGTCCAGCAAATTTTATCTGGCAATGTTCCAGTTGTAGGCTAAGTCAGGTCTGCTGTTAGTCTTCACAGTGTACCTTGCGATAACTTTGAGCACCTGTCACAAGAACCCAGACCAGTGGCTGGCATCCAGCCCAAAACACTTCAAAACTTGTCATAACTAATAATAGTCCAAGGCTTGAAATGCTGGGTGCATATGAGCTTTTGTGCACCCAAAATTGGAGCTATGCTCCTAAGTTTTGAACGTGGGTGCACTGGTGCACATAGATACTTGTGTAGTATTCACCTGTTACGGATAAAAAGGGACCATTTTATAAATTATACATGTAGTATACATCATATTCTTGAACCGTTGTTTTATTACCTGTTGAAAATTGTTAGCTGTAGAGTTTCAAATTGAAGCTCTGAAAAGTGAGGTTTGTAGATCGAGGAAGTTAGGTTTTGCTGACATTCTAGTTTATTCTCTGTGTACACAGATTTTTTTTCTGTGCACCTAAATTTCAAGGTTAAGCCACACCATTTTAATTTCTTGGTTAACGGAATTTGAAAAAAAAGCTAGATTGGAAAATCAATATGAAAACAGAATCTCAGAGGAAAGTTTGGACTTTGGTGCACACAGTTTCAGGGAGTGAACAGGGTCAGGTGCAAGTTTTCACCCTAGCCTTCTGTTTTAATCATGTGCTCGTGCTAAAATTAAAAAAAAATCTGTTAACCAAGAAATTAAATTGGTGTGGCCTTAGGTGCACCAAAGATAAGTATCTAGCCCTGCAATAGTCTACTATCTGTACATATGCATCACAGACTACATGTGAGGCAGTGTGCATTTGTTTTGAGTTTGACTGGTGTTTTCTTGAGTCTTTTATCTACAATGTACACTGTGCCTGTACATGCTCAGATAAAGGTAGTAAGTTTAAGCAAGGCTTTAAGTCAGATCCTTTGATGACTGTGTGGATATTCAAGACAGCTGCCAGGGTTGGAGGAATTGTCACAGAGAATTAGGACATCCGTCCTATAGGGGTAGCAGAGGCCACTCCTGGAGCCAAACCTGTTTAAGTCCCAGCCAACACTCTTCAACCTGTATAGTGTAACTAAGATCAGTGTCACCCAGGCAATTTCTTATGCCACTTTTCACTCTGATTGAGTTCATCAAGGTGCAGAAAAATAAGGCTGCATGAAATCTGTTGGATGTTGCATCAGGTGGTGGTGGTTTAGATGGTCTATAAAATAGTGTGTTTTGAATACCAATGTTTATTTTTGATATGGTGGTTCTTGGATGAATACCAAGAAGTTTCCACTGGTCACACATTCACTGAATCTAGCAGAGCTTGAGAAATCTTAGTGTGTTAAACCACGAGGATGTCTTCGGGTCAAAGGTTCTGAAAAGTATGGCTCGAATGCCCAAACAGAAGTGAGGTACCAGTTAGCTTGCAAAAAGCGCATATCTTCATATTTGAGTAGTACAAATGTACAAATGTACATGTACATAATGTATATAAGTGACATACATGACTTGTATATTCTCCTTTTTCCCCTGTATTTGTGCTGTTATGCTACTTTAAAACAACAAATCAAATGTAGCAATACAGCGCAAAGCCAGATTTTTTCGGCAATAAGAATGATCTTTGATACAAATCCATGCCCAATGGCTAAATTGAAAGTGACAAAATGAGGACATACATTTAATAGTGAACACACAGGTGTAGAACAAGGTGTCTAATGTACATTTGTACATCAAATGAGACTTAATAGTATACACCTTTTCTTTTATTGGGTTTAAGTTAAACATTTTATCACCATCCAAACCTTTGACATCTGAAACACATTAAGCATGTTGACAGCTTACATTTCAAACTAAAAGGAATTAACTCGCTGCTATCACATTACCTCAGTACAAACTTTTAGTCTTTTAGTCCTTTTTTTTTCACAAAAAAAAGTGGAAAACGAATTGCACATTTGATATGACAGTGTTTCATTATTATTATTGACATTTACTGCAACTGCAGAAAGAAGATTTTCAACACCAAGATTTGGCCACATTAGGGCTACTGTGTTTCAAAAACGACACTAAGCCATAATTCCTTTCACCAGAAACTCAAGCAGTTTCACTGTTTTGGAAGATGTGACACACCTACTCCTTTGATAGTGACACACCTACTCCTTTGATACTTCCATGACTTGAGGGGTTACATACTGGTAGTACTGTAACAGTTATACATGTCATTGAATTCCATCATTCTTAAAGTTGTTACCATTTTTCAGTAGCAAGCTCCTTACACTTAGGTAGCATGCTCTCCACACTGTGCACTGGACTCTTTCACCTACACCAGACCATTAAGTGAAATAAATGACTTTCTCTATTGGTTTACCGGCCAGTAAGTGAAATGAATGAGTTTCTATATTGGTTTAATGGCAAATTGGGCATAATCAGCATGACGTCCTTCAGAAGCTGATTGGCAACATGTTTGTAGGCTTGCTGTGAAAATCTTTGTCGCTTCCATCTGACTGTACCCACATGTGGAAGATACTTTACGCACTTAACTGGTTGTAAAGGGAAAATTGCAGTTTAAGGATTTTTATCTGCAACTGCTTTCTAGTAAGAAAGTGGCATTAGGAAGATACAACTCTAAAACACACTGTACATCTTCCGAATTAATGATTTATTACAGACTACACAAATGTACATCCTATGATCAGAGACTGTCAGACTAGATTCTGTTCCTCTCTGTAGATACTATACTTGATGTGGCATAACAGCACGACTGGTAATAACTTAAATGCTAAAGTACCATGTCCACTGTGGGGACTATGTATATATCAGATTAGAAAATGTTAGAGAGGAGGGACATTGATTTTTGGTTAGAAATATTATATAGATTGTTGCTACATTGATAATGAACAAAACAGACCGTCGGTCTCTAACCCAAAGATTTTATTCAAAAGGTGATTACATTTTTTCTGAGCAGTGCTTATTTGTAGGCGAAAGGCCTGAAGACTGTTTGGCATTTGGATTTTTATTGGAGAAATGTTCGTCTTTGGTGGTCACACAGTAGGGAGCATATGAAATCTCACATGTAAGGCTAACCTCCTGGTTGGAGTATACATCTATGATTCGTACCCAAATATTTGACAAAACAAGTTGCCGGAAAAACTCAAAGTATGTACTTATTAGCTATATACAGTCATGTACTTTAAGTTAGTACAACTGAGGTGAAGTAGATAGTCATTAAAGATTAACATGCATATTCCGAAAATGTAGTAAAATGAGATAAGGAAAGAATATGGTAGAGAGAATAAAAGAAAGAAGCAGAAAATAGAGTAAGACAAGAAGCATACCATGCATTTTCTAGATGTCAGACTGTTTTCTTAGAAATGCTAGTAATTTGACTTCTGGCTAAAAGCCAGTCCAAACCCACATTGACATGTCTTCAAAGAAGTTGAGAAGTTTGAGAATGAAATAAAACACTTCATACATGTACACGTACATGTATGACCAGATGACATGTATTCCTAGATCAAATAGATGAAGTAATTGTAAGACTATAAGTGTGTAGATGTAAATAAGAAAGAAAACATTTTGGGCCCTTGTGACATTCCAGTAGTCCAAACCCACCCTTAACATTTCCTCAAAGAAGTTTAAAGGTTTGAGAATGAAATAAAACACTAATGTGTACATGTATGACCAGATGTATTAAATGACATGTATTCCTAGATCCAATAGGTAAAGTAATTAGTGTGTAGATGTAAATTAGAAAGGAAACATTTTGGGTCGTTGTGACATTCCAGTTGTGTACGTTACTAAGTTCTGGAGCTTTGCTGCTTCTCCTTTCAATGTTTAGGCAACAATGTCACCACCTCCTTGACCCCTGTCATTCCTACATTCCTTCTGCTGTGCCTTATGTTTTTTGTAGAAGAAGTATCTCCTGATGTTTCTTTATTCAGCTAAAGGGTTTCCCCTCAAGAAATGCTTCTCAAACCCTCAACCATCAACTTTAAGGGGTACACTTGGTAAATTCTTTATTGCTGAGAAGCAAAAAATCTCAACGAAACAGCAGAAAAAGTTTAATTGAACACCTTCACCTTAAGGTGGTTATTTAGTAATGAAAAGTACAAAATAAAAAAAATTAATATGACCTTTTGAGGAAATGTGGGAACAAAGAAGTTCAGGATCAAATCTTTCAAAATCACAACAAACAGGTTGAGTGGTCACACAACGATGACTAAGGTTTGAACTGATAAGAATAGTACCTTATTTTGGTTAGAACTTAGAATTCATGAAAGGAATGCAAAATCACTCCTGCAAATTGAACTTTGGAGAATTCTCTTAGAATTACATTTTGTAGGCTGGTGTTACTGACTGGTCGTATAGATTAGCCTTAAATGATGTAACCTGTGCTGACTCACTGAAAAATGGGAAAACTGTGGTCTCATGACATGATGTAATTGCATCCAGCTTTTAGTAAACTAGGGTGAGCTACAGACATAACTCTGTTCCACAAAACTAGATTGACTATCCTCAGCCCGATTGCTAAAAATATCAAACCAAAGTATAAGAACATCTGCCTTCAATAGATGGCAGTGTTGTGAGTAGACCTTAGACTGGAGAAACAACACCAGAAAGAATTCGCCTGTGTTGCCTTTGGAGGCACGAGCTGCCTTTTTTGGGGTATGTGTGTCTGGTTTTTGGCAGACAATTTTCAAGTCACCATCACATAGTAACACCTGCCTACACTGAGAGAAAATGTTGTAAGTCCACCAAACTGTGTCAAAAGTTCAATCATATGACCTACTAAGAGCTGTCTTTCACAGTCCACTGAAAAATTTTAAAGTTCTACCTTTTGTAAGCTTTGATTTTTCCTAATTTGAACCCACCAAATGAATGTCCCCTCGTGGGATAGCATTTAAACATTGACAGGATGATTCACAAAACGATAGTGTCATGAATCATGATGAAGGGATTCTTTTCTAAATGTTTTTCATCCTTCACAAATTACTGCGTGGTTCCAACAGAAGCCTGACACGTCTTTCCCCCACCTGGACTTAATTCATACCATAGAAATCAAGTCAGACCTCCCCCTACATCTGTGACCACTGATTGAACTACTTAGTCCAAGGCACGTCTTTTATTTCAACTTTGTATCCTTTATGTAGTCTTCAAATGCCAAACATGTCAAAGTATCGAAACTTTTTTGCACATTTTACACCCGTTAGTTTTTATATGTAGCTTCTGTTCTGAATTAAGGTACCACCAGGTTCTTAAATCACTGTATTGATATAAACTTCACACTTTTTTACATATTCTGGCAAATGTTTGAAATCATGTTATCTGAACACAACTTTGTCAAGATTAGATACATTTTAGTTTACCTGGCTTGTAAATACTGAAAAAGCAGCAATGTTTGCGGTGGTTAGTGTGCGCAGTTTTCACGGTGAACTCTTAACCAGTCCTTAAAACCAGTGCGAAAAGCCGTTCCATTGTGTGACTGTAGCGCTACTATTGTTTCAAACGCGAACTCAAAACCACAGCAAACACTCCATTTTCTCCCTACCGCAAAATCAAATCCCTGCCAACATTTCTGCATTAAAGTTTTGTATGATTCTGTGTGTCCTTCAAGTGACCAGGACCAATTTACCAGCAGGCCGGCTGTTTTCAGGCAGGAGGGGAATAATTCTGGGTCAAGTTGACTTCCTGGGTTAGAGGGGAGGGTGTCAGTAACTTCCTGGTCAACCTTGGAGCAAGGTTGCTATCCCGGGAGGGGGATAAGGAGTTACATGATCGAAGCCAGGGGAGCCACGGCTCTGGGCATCTGTTAGTTCAGAAGTTCAGAAGTTCCAAAGTTAAAGAAAGCTCGCATGACTAAGGTGGACTCTATGTTGACCGAATGTGGAAATGGGAGACTGGATTGCCTTTCAGCAAGTCTGATTGTAAAAACAAATGTGTAGGCCTCGTGAAAATGTGATACCCTGCTAAATGATACTGAAGAATGTCAAATTCGCTGGGGGGTGTCAGTTCCAACTAGCCGTTTTCTGGCTTGAGACACTGTCCACATGGAATCGGAATGTGTGGTTTTGATAATAATCATGTATATGTAAACTGAGGGACTCAGTCCGTTGGTTTTTCAATTGGCCATTATAATTTATAGTCGCATTGCATTTGAAGTCAGGGTTGTATATCATCCTATTTTGAATGGTCAAAATAATGGCCTGCTTTTTTAATGAACACATTGTTGCCAAATTTTTCATTGGGAGGGTTCGAATTGTTGGTAGTGTAGTCAAAACTATCCAGCTGGACCAGACTTTGTCATGGGGTGGTCTTAGTTAACTTGATTATGTGCTCTGTTGGTCTTGGAATTCTTCTGTATAAAACATGATTGACAAAAGGAAAGACCCTAATACAACTTTGTGTTCACTTTCACCTGTGCTTCACATCAAAGGCTTTTCATGTCAAGTTTGTCAAGACTGAAAAATCTTGGAAAAGTACTAAAATCACAAAATTTAATATAGATACAAGATCAGAGTAAATACTAGAAGTTACACCTGTGTGTAGATGTAAACTTTGCAAACAAATCCTAAATAAGTTATGCTGGACAAGATAAGCAAAGCGGGTCAGACTTTTTACAACTGTTCTGTAGCGTTTTTTAAGGTTAATTAATAGTGCTCTCACCATCAGCCAACAAGAGCCCATCTTGCTGGCGGAACAAGGTGTTGACTTTGAGGCGCAGGTTGCGGATGGTGCGGGACTGGTTGACCAGGGCATGCTGCAGGTGGGAGTTTGTTTTCTGCATCACTAGCAGCTGTCTCTGCAGCGATTCCACCTTGTGTTTGGCGAAGCCTGCGTCCTGTCCCACCACGATGTCTTGCAGCTGAGTGATCTTCCTGCGGTACTCCTTCTCTAGGGTCTTGAAGGCGGTGGACAGGTACACCACCGTCTCTGAGAGTTCGGCGACCCTGCTGTCCAGTTTGGCCCCCATTATGTCCTGGTCTCTGTTTTCTCCGTCCAGGCGCTTGGTCAGCTGCTCCAGAATGTCCATCATGTGTGCCTGCTCGTCCAACCGTTTGCGGACAAGGTCAGCGTCGAGGTCAGAGAGCTTTTCCAGGCCTCCGAGGGATAGACTCGGCCGACGTTCTTCCAGACCCCTTGTTGGTATTGCCTTTGTTTTTCTGTCAATAAGAACCTCAAGCCGCTTGATGAGGGCACCCTGGAATCTGTTTTCCTGCTCTAGTCGTTTGATGTCCTCAGAGTAGTCCTGCTTGTAGTTCCTCTCCATGGCTCCCAACGTCGCTCTCTGTCTGACGGTTTGGTCGTGGAGGGCAGAGAAGAAGGACGTCAGGTTGTTGTTTGCAGCACGTAGTTCTCGAATCTCACGTGTGATGTAAGCAGGGCTAGAGCACTTCTGAGTATCAGCCTTAGGAATCATCACGGTAAAGGAACAGTGATCTCGATCAGGGCTCCTCTCTCCTTGAAGGACGTTCCTCCTGGCATCTTTCTTGGCAAAGTCCCCAGCATGAAGACCTAGCATCAAAACGAACAAAACTCTGCCTTGAATGGGATGATGCAGCTTGCGTACAGCCATAGTGCCCTAAATTCAAACAGTGAGGCTAAGACCTGGTAGGCAAATGAAGCTCTGCTGTTGGCACATTTCATTTCCTGACTCATAGGGGAGTCACTTGTGCCTGAAGGAACATGAACTAGGTTATCCTTTGGATGCCTAAAGGTCACAAGAGTCAGGGGGTACACCATTTCTGCTAGATGTAATAACGCACTGCACTCAAGAAGAGTGTTTGGTCTGTCTGTCTGTGTGATGAAGAAGAGTTAAATGGCAGGTGCAGGTGTGTAGATTTCCCCCTGGAATTAGTGGTAGGTCCCAGAGGGAGAGGGAGAGATGTGTGTCACTCCCACATCTGTTTTCCATGAGTCTGTCTCAGGAGGAAGTTTATGTCCATCTGTACTGGTGAGAGCCCCGTCCACCAGACCTGAATTTCTTCACATCCAATACAAGCGGACAGACGTCCTCAGCCTGTTAACCTCCCTGGAACTTTCTACAGAACTTCTTCTCTCCATTGTTTTGATTTCTACTAAGTCCACAGCCTTACTTTCTCCAGTAGTGCTGTACAGATTAATCCTGGCAGCGATTACGTACTTGTCATCTGTCTCTTGTAAAAATGGGGAAAAGTCAATGCCATATCCCATATGAGGTTGTTGACCACAAATTGGACAAGGTACATGCCACATCCACTACCTGTCAATACTTTGTGTTTCAGATGTCAAGCATTGTCTAAAAATATCTTTATGAAGATGCATTTGTAGCAGGAAGAGCATGGAAGCAATTTCCTTATCTTACCGGTATGTTTGTAAAAAAAGTAAACATACAGTGATATTACAGTCCTTATCAGCAGGTGGTTTTCTAACCTGTAGCAATATTATGATAACCATCTTGACCTTTAGTATCATTTGTCATTTAAAACTGAAGATGAAGCAATGTCTTCCATCTGGTGTCATCTCTGTATGGCTTAAGTTTCTTGTGGTCAAACAGAATCCTGGAGAAAGGGATTAGTGCTGCTACTCGACTCCTTCCAAAAACGGTGCACGTACAAGTCATAACAAATATTCAGTTCATTACCACAATGCACCTGTTGCACTTATTCAAAGCATCCCCAAATATCAGTATGTTAATGTTATGAAAATAGAAAATTTTTTCCCGTCAGGATTAAAGCATTTTCCCTGATCTAGATGATGTGAAAATTAATGTACTGTCAATTTATACTTGCTCTCCATCACAAAACTACCTTAAGTTTCCACTTTACTTCTCCTTTCTCCTTAAAACATTTTTAGAAGATCAAAGCTGAAAGCGGACTTATAATATAGATTTTATCTAACAGAGGGGATATACTAACTCCACACTCCCCACCACAAGTACTTCCGGATGGATTCTCAAACCCAATCTGAAATGGATTTGTGGACCAGCCACAACAGAGCCGGGAGATGTTTTAATTGGACCAGTACAGCCAGCTTCCCTGCCAACATTTATAACTCCAAGGGTTACTGGCAAAGTGGGACTGGTGGTGGGTTACCAACGTGTTGCATAAGGATCCTTTGAACTTTTTCCAACGTTCACAACAAGTTTCTTAACCCTGTCAGTCATACTGTCACTAAGGATGGAGGAAAAACAGATGTAACTTTATACAATGTAACAATCAATTAATGATTTGAACTTAAGCCAATATTCCTAAATAGAATGTTTTAACCTTGTCAGTGATACTTATACCAAGGCCCCATTGGGAAACAACAGGTGGAAAGAAGGTCGCAAATAATTGAAAGCTGAAGAGAAGATTTTTAACCTGAGTTACCTGACCTGAAAATAAAAATGAGAATGTGGGTGGGATTCTAGTTTAAGGCTCCACATGTCCGACTGTGTTTTAATGAGGTGAAAATTTGTGGACATGCTCGTAATGTTAAGTCTGGTAGTGATCTTCAGTAGTTTTGAAACCTGCTAGGTTGTCTTTATTGGCAAAGTTTAAGTCTTTGCTGAGTGTGACAACTGTTAAAACATGTCTATTAGCCGGTCTTTACTAAATTCCCTTCGCTGAGAAAGTTATGTTTTGTCACTGTTTGTGTGTGTGTCCTTCTGTAAACATGATAACTTAAGAATGACTGGATGGATTGTCCTGATACTTGGTATGTGGGTAGGTCTTCTTCAGACCTCAAAATGATCAGATTTTGGGCCCCCTAGCTACTTGCTATGGTACTGCAGCGGAACAATTTCATATCTTGTGTTCTGAATGGCCATGATTTTTGAGTGGTAGATAGCTCTTGCCATGGGAGGGAGAGTAACTTGTGTAGGTTTGGGGGCTCCAGTGGCTTTTTTGTTAAACTGCAGGAGCCGATTTTGTTTCAAACTTCCAAATAAAATAGCTCAAGAAGGGGTTGACGGATCGTCATGATATTTGGTATGTAGATTGTCAGCTTGATGATTGACAAAATTGATTATGCAAATCAGGGGCTAATTTGCATACTTGGTGAGGAAAGTTTATCTATAGTATGTTGTATGAAGCTGTTCATAGCTTATGACATTTGACATTTGGTGAAGATTAAAGTAGCCTGGATGCCAGACCCACAATCTCTAAGGGATCTATTGTGTGGGGCCCCATACAATAGACATTATAGAGCTTGAGGGTCTGGCATCCAGGCTAAAATTTAAGATGTGTAGCCTGGAAGTCAGACAAGGACAACCCAACCTTTAAACAGTCTGTTCTCTTACAGTAACTAGAAAAATAAAATGGAGGGAGCTGATCTACATCATGTTTAAAGGCACTTTTAGTTTGTGACAGTTATTGATATGACTAATACCTAGTGATAGTTTTTGCACATGTTTCCAAAGCAGATGAAAACATACTATATTTGCACATATTAACGTTATAGATCTTTATTGACACAACAAAAGCACAGCGACTTTCGTAAGGTCTACTACATACATACATACAAACGAATAAGTGCATGCAAATGAGTTATATGATATCTAGCTCTCATCTTTCCTTATTGTTACTACATACCATTGAATATAGTAAGAAAAAGACCTGATCATGATTCAGGACTGGGACTATCCAATGAGTCAGAGTCATTTTTACAGGACAAAAGCCATGCACGATGTCTCAGATGGTATGTGCATAAGGAGTGTCCGTTGCCATGGCAATCTGGTGGGGTCCCCAGATCAAACACACCGCTCTCCTTTGGTGTGGTCAGTTCATGAATCACACAGGCATCGGTATCGGTTTTCTAATGAGAAAGGAGGTACAGCTTCCTGTATTAGATCCTTGCCAAGGGGCATTCAAGAAGAAACATCATCCTGGTCTGAAATGTGCTATGGAGTAAACATACATGTTGCAGTAATGATATCACTGTTTCCACTACCTTCTTGGTACATGTACACCTGCCAGAGTCGTTACAACAGCAGGTGGGACTCCCGGAGAGTTAGAACTTAGAACAGCTGCAAGTAAATCAGAATGATTTATTTGAGGATACCAACAAACTATTAATAAAACTAGAGTTCCACGACCTCATACCTTCGCCAAATGATTTTAACCTTTATGACTGACGTATCAGGGGTGTTTGTCATCAATTATAAATCATACCAGTTGATCTTCTTCACCCAAAAAACAAAAGTATGAGCTTAACAAAGAATATTATGCTAACAAAGTAACATTTATCATGAATTATGCAAATGTGGTCCTTATTAGCATAATTTGATTCAACGATGTTCACATTCACATAACTTCCAAATGACACAAGTATGAAATTGCCATCCTTTACCTGTATGGAATTATAGTAGTTTCTCATTAATTATGCAAAGTAGGCCTACATTTGTATATTTTTTATCTATCAAAATTCCTCAGTAATAAATGTCACATATGTCAATAGTCATATTATGGAACACAGCGGGTTTTTAAAATTGTCTCATTAATTATGCAAATTAGAATCTGATTTGCATAATTATCGTCCTATCATACAAAGCATCATGTAAGCTATCTACATACCAAAAATGATTACCATCCATCAAGCCCATCTTGAGTTATAGTATTTTCTCATTAATTATGCAAATGAGGTCTTCATTTGCATAATTGATATCTATTAATAATTCTCTCTTCTTCAGTTACATATGTCACATGTTTGAGAGTCCTATCGTGGAATTTGGCGGATGTATAAACTTTCCTCATTAATTATGCAAATTAGATACTGATTTGCATAATAAGTATCTAATCATGTACATCATCACTCAAGCTATCTACTTACCAAAAATCATAACCATCCATCAAGCCCTTCTTGAGTTATTCCCTTTCAAAGTCTGAACCAAAACCTGATCCTGCAGTTCCAAAAAAGCCGCTAGGGGGCCAAAACCTATACCACTTACTCTCTGTCCAAAGAGCTATCTACCACTCAAAAATCAGTTCCATAGCTTGTCCAGAACACGAGATATCGAAACAGGAAGTTCCACTGCAGTACTGTAACAATCCGCTAGGGGACCCAAAATCTAATCATTTCCTAGTCTCATCAAGACCTACCCACCTACCTAATATCAAGACAATCCACCCAAGCCTTCTCGAGTTATGCTGGTCTTTACAAACATACATACAAACGCTACCCTCTGCATAACCTTCTCGGCGAAGGTAACTAGGTACAACTGTTACAGAATGGACAGGGTCATGAGAAAACACTTGTCAAGTAAGGTTTTTGTCATATTTATGTTTACCTTCACAGAAGTAAACATATTGTTTTTGCTACGTTTCCTCTTCCTCTTCTTCTTCTTCTTCGTCTTCTCCGCACAAATAAAAGACATGAATATCTCCAAAACTAGAGCTTGGAATATCTTGAAATCCAGCAAGCTGGTAGGCCCGTACATACGACACTGCACCATGGTCGTTTTGTCCCATATAGATGCAAAAAAATGGTTTTATGCGGCAAAAACTGGTGAAAAAACTAGCATTTTAAGCACTAAATGGAACTTTAGAATCTTGATAGAATGCCAAACGAAGTTTAGAAGGCTGTTCGAAATAGGATCCGTGGCCGCGGGGTGAATGGAACACGCCGTCGAACTCGTAGAACACAACGTTCCAAATGAGTTCCGCGGGCGGGGCCGGGTCACCCGCGGCCATACTGTAAACCAGCGCCATCTAAGCTCGGCTTCACAACGACTCAACTTAAAACCACTCATGACACTTGGATGGCGGTATTAAATGCAAGTGTTAAGCGCATACCCGACGATGCCGTACCTCGATTATTATTGTAAAATACCGCGGCAACCTTTCCTCACCCGGAAGTAAAGTTCGGCACGCATCAAAACGCCAATAAAGCACGTATATCATACTAAGGAGTTTACACACCAACTATCCGTAAATTGAGTGACTGACATCCCAGAAACTGAAACCAACTTTTTTGGAAAAAACTGCGTTTTATGTTGGTAATCGGTATGAAATTATCTAAAATAAAATTGAAATGTTTTTTTTTTTTTACATGCCGCCTTGGAACACCCGATTCGGGGTCATCCGCGGTCATAGCGCCGTCATTTTTGTCTCTGGGTGCCATGTATATAAGAAAAAAAACCTACTTTTTCACAAACACAAACCATTTTTCTACACAATAAATCTATGCTGACATTTTGCTGTGGATGGGTGAATATGTAGCAAATCTAGCTACCGCCGGCGTCATTGTTGGCGATCTTGAGTGTTACAATACAGGGATTGTTGATAGACGGCAAAATGTTGAAAGTTTTTTGCAGCTTCAACCACTATAGATATAGCAGTCTTCCAAAGCTCGACTTGATCAGCTTGACAACGACTCAACTTAAAATGACACAGGGTTGGTGTTATTGAGTGGTAAAGTCATACCGACGATGTACCCCATAAAAGTTTCACTGACTGGCCGGCAACTGTGGTAACGTTAACGTTACATGTAACGTTATATGGTAACGTCTTCGGGTGCCATAATAAGTTGCACTTTGGTTGTCCCCTGACTATACTCAAACCGCCTTGTTTTCGTCCAGCGTGCTGAATAAGAAGTTGATGCAAAGAGCGCTAGCTGTCGTCTGTGTGAAACACGGATTGGTGTATAGTTAACCGATTTTTACATAACCAAGAAAATTTGAGCATAAGCAACGGCTACGTTCGCTGCAAGGTCACCGATTAATAGCGGTGGCTATTACATACAAACACATACAACAATCGTCATGCAAAATTGATTTTTACCCTGAGACTTAAAGGTGAAATGCAAAACACACACACACACAAAACCTGGGACTTGATAACTTTATTTCTCGATTAAACTGACTGAACAAGCAAGATATGCCTAAGGAGGTTAAAATTGTAACGTTACCTTATGTCATGGTCATTCCGTTTCTCAAATTATGTGATACTACATGTACAGCGTTGGGCAACGTCAGTCCCATGGAGGTCGGACAACGCCGTCAGGGTAAATGTACACACAAGGAGGTTCTCCGTATAAGCTCCTTGGATAGGTCGGATAAGTGTTTGATAAGGTTCGTGGTCGGCTTGCACATGATAATTAGGCGCGACGTAAAATGTTGCAAAAGTAATCCTTTGAAGTTCGCATGTTGATTATGACTGACAGGCGGCCCGCTTTTGATGTGCGTGGGGGTGGGAATCATCGCAAAGCAACGTAAATGTAGATTTTTTTCATTGCTTGTTTATTAAAAATCATCGAAAAAATAATAATAAAAAGAACACAATACTGGGCTATGAAAAAATGATCGTGCGGTTCAAAACATGTCTAGATCTGTTTTTGCCCTGGATTGACTTGAATTACAGGAAAGATTGTGTGCATACTTTTAGGATTACATGTACATGTGGTATTGTGCACACTGCAGAGGTCAGTATGATCGGCAACTGCGGGTGTCAATCTTTACGATTATGATAACCAGCGATTTCCGTAAAACAAAGTCTTTGCCGTCTTTGGTATACCAAGCAATCGGTCGTCAATGTCAACATGAATTGGATTGAAAAATATTAAAACGGCCGCTAAGGTGCCGCACGCCTGCATCGGTAAAAACTTACGCACGGCAAAAATG
This sequence comes from Branchiostoma lanceolatum, assembly GCF_035083965.1. Classification (NCBI taxonomy): domain Eukaryota; kingdom Metazoa; phylum Chordata; class Leptocardii; order Amphioxiformes; family Branchiostomatidae; genus Branchiostoma; species Branchiostoma lanceolatum. The sequence continues at coordinate 6,990,517 of NC_089732.1, read as the reverse complement.
TCACCAGCAGAGTGGAATTGAAGTTATTTTCACGAAAGTCCTCCTTCTCTTCATCTAGAATCTTCTCAAGATTGCATTTTATATGACTTAAAATCCTTTACTTTTACAAAAATTGCAGATGTCACAAAAATAAGAAATGTAACGTTACATACTTTTTCCTACTCTCGGTCTTTAAATTTACAAGGGAAATGACAATGCACGCACTCGTTTATCGGCGAGCACAATGTTAGCAATGTGTCGCTACGCCTCCGTGTCTTCGACGATAATTACCGAAGTTCACCTGTTTGTGCAACTATATGCCATTCTTTGGAAAGGGCACAGGAGAAGGAAACACGGTATCCGAGTTGTGTCGAGTAAAGGAGATTTTTATGGATATACTTATGTATACAATTCAATGGACTCTTGTGATGTCGGTGGAACAACTTTACATTGGAAGGCGTATTCGCCGTGCTATTGAATAAATCTCTCATCCCCGTGAATAGACCCCTTTCCAAATACCGGCGCCATTTTGAATCTAGCGCGAGCGCGCGTGGTTCGAGCGCGGGAAAAGTAAACACACGGTAAAGACCACGGCAGCAGTAAAGCTAAACTATGGCGTCCACGATAGAAAGCAGCGTTGAGTCATCTTCGGCGGCGAGATGCTCTCCTCCTCGGTGAAATCCATCGATTTATTTGCATGGCACAGGTAGATGATATTGTTGAGAAACACTTGGACTCGATATCGGCTAGTAAAATTGTGAATTTCTGCTACTTTTCCACAGTTCCTGCCGGGATGTTGAACGCGCGCTACAGTGATAGAATGCCAATATGTTTCCACCGCGTGCTTGTAGTTTCCCTAATAATGTTAGCTAATGTCGAGAAAAATCCCACAAAACATACACTTTACTTGGATTTCAACATGCGCTTGCGAGATGAATGCAAACAAAGCACGGACACTGTAGCCACCGACGATTTCATGTAGCCAAATTACGGATACGAGTGCAGACTTTGCTGATTAGATATGCAAAGAAGTTTCTAATTGAAATGATCCATATGAATTTATTATCTCCTATTTTCAGATTACGTATGTTGCAAATATCGAAAGTTGTTGCAGAAATGCCTCATTAATTATGCAAATAGTGTTCAAATTCACAAAATGTGTGTCTGATAATATTCACCTTTATCTTAAATTTACATGTGTCACTAGCTTAGATATTCAATCATTTGTCACCAATGTATTACAAATTCAAATTGTCATATTTTGCATCATTCATATCAATAAATGTTGCTCTTGAGCCTTGTTACCTTTCTCATGAGAATGCTATACATATCATTTAGCACAATTGAAATATAAATCTTCCTTATTGATTGTACAAATAATGCATCCATTTCGTTGGTCATCATTATGGTCACTTACAGGTCGAAAATTATGAGAATTCATACGTCTCTTCTGAACTTATCCTGTGTCATGGACATGTGCCAACGCATCAACTAAATCAAGTCCTTGACTAAATAAAACACTTTATCCTACCTGGTAGAAACGTAAAGATAGACCATATGAAGGTAAACATTCTGCATTTGCTCACAAATGTTGCCCCTCTAGTTGTATCTGTATAGCCATTCTAACTGCCCTTAGGCGTAACTAACACCAGCTTCGCAGGCACGCTGCGCGTTAGCAGCTTCAGTTATATTTATTATACTGAAGGACCTGTCACACCTAACTTTTGCACATCTAGCTGCAAAAGTGTTCTTTGTATATAGCTATCCAGTGAAGATGCCCCAGGTACAATGAACCTGTAAATACTGTACATAGCGTATGTCTTCTCTGTCATGACCAGTGGAATAACTGAACTGTTTTAAATCACTTTGAATTCACTTTTTCTTCTTTACCCCCTTGGCTTGACTTGCCCACTGATAAATGATTGTGGTAACACGAAGTTGTTTGTGACACAGAAACCCATTTCTGTGATGTTCCCAGCGGAGGCCTGTCTGGAAGGTCAATCTGTCTGACCAGCTGCACCCTGGGATAGGGGAGGATCCTGGGTAGAAGGTCAAACTCAGGGTGCTCTCCTAGGGAGGACAATGTTAATGGTGTGGAAAGGGGCAGGAGCCAGAAAATGGAAATTGTCACTATCCAGGTTGTAAGGTCGTGAAGTTGTCCCTTTGGCTTCCTTTCGTAAATCAAGAACATTGTGGATTTTTGTGTGGCTTTGGCAATGTTGCACTCTGCCTCTCACCACATCTGGTTCAAGTTCTGTGGAGCCAGCGGCCAGAGTTTGCACACAGGCCTGGTCCCATTGTCCTATCGCAGGGGATGTAAAGGGGCCTCCTCATTTCCTTTATAATTGGCTTGATTATATGCTAGGTTTATCTCTTTCTGACAATATCAGTCATTTCTGCTGCAAAATTTTTCTACTACCTACGCGAAAATGCAAAATTTTGGCGTGAAAATTATGATTTTTTTCTTCTAATTTACCAAAATTAGAGAGATTGAAATAACAAAACTCAGTTGGTCTTGTAGCAGAAGGGATATGCTTTCATCCCATACACAGTTGATCTGAAAGAGATGATACCTAGAGGTTGGGCAGCCTTGAATTCAAACCCCAAATAAACTGGGGTGTGCTCCCTTAATCTCTGTCCTAAGAGCTATCTGCCATGGACTCAAGTATCTTGATCATAGCCATCAGAAGTAAAAACTGGAAGTTATACTGCAGTACCTTAGAAAGCCACTGGAAGCCCATCATCGAACTTGACCTTTGTTTATTCAACCCCTACCCACCTACCAAATATCATAAGGATCTATCCACAGCTTCTCAAGTTGTGCTATCCACAGACACACACACACTGACACACAAAAGGCACCTAGAACATACATGTAGCCTTTAAGCTAATAAGGGGTGACAGAAACAGGTACTTACAGATGGTCTTTATGTGATGTTGTGCCAATTTTTGGTGGAAAAATTGATTTGTTATGGAGTGTGCTGGTGGAAAATTCAATTTAGTACTTTGGAGTCTTTAGTAAGTCCCAGGAGGACTGACATGTACAATGTGAAATTAGAATGCTACACCTTTGCTTGTCAATGTAGCTCAAAGCCATTCTATCCTAGCTCTAGATTACTGTACTTCACTGTTACTTTATGTTCACTCTTTTCACGGTCACCTCTGTACCGTGAAATTATCATCACTGTGAAAAACCTGTTATAGTTATTTATGACTCCTATCACTTAGCTTGCCGCCATCATTAAGTTAAAGTTCAGTGAAAATATAAATTTTCCTTACACAGTGAAATTTCGCTACTGTGAAGATAAAGTGAACTACAGTACCACCGACCCCCAAAAGTGGAGAACAGAGGCTAGATTGTCTCATACTCATCTCCTCAGCTCCCTCTAACGTCTTATGGCATGCAGTGTCTTTCCTTGGCCCACTTCCAACATTCCTTGTCCTGCAGGGTTGCCTGAAAGTGTTGCTTGTGTCTATCAGTCCTGACTTTTCACCTGGTCCAGTCAGTTCCTATGGCTGAGGGACCACTGAAGCCTGTTTCTACTGATGGCTGCAGACATCTGTCAGTATCAGGTTCAGAGACAATGACACGGCTTCTTCATGTGGTGATAGTTAGCTGTGAAAGTGGCATCCCGAATGGGCTAGGCTAGCGCAGACAGGAGATAGGTTATGGGTTTGATTCCTGGCATTCCTGGCTAGATGTTGTGTCCTTTGGGAAGGCCCTTTACACGACGTTCCTCACTCCACCCAGGTGTAAAAATACCTTTTTTTAAATGAACCTGACTTTGGTTTGGGGGCAAAAAGGCAGTGGAAGGATAGAGATGACCTTCCAATACCGTGCAGTAGACACAGTGGATTACAACCCACTGTCGTCCCTACGGTCTTAAAAAGGCTATGACCATGTTTACCTTTACCTTTAGTTACCTACATGTATAGGGTAGTGGAGGTCAAGTTTGAGAATTGGCAGGGGAGAGACTGGACAATCATACTGTATGTACAAACTAAGGTTAGCCGATAAAGAAGAAAAGTCCCCAACCAAGTACTTTTTCTTTTTTATCGTAAGAAATTTTTTTTGTGCAATTTAAAAAGCTAGGACTTATGTGCTTGGTGTTGATCTTGTCAGCATCTGTAAAACCACATTAATAAAATTAAAGTGAATCTAGTATCTCGAAAAGCACTGTCTTTAGTCCTTACAAGCATAATTGTATTCATCAAAGAACAGTTACTGATCAGACATGTGTAACAGCTGCATATTGTATCTTGTCACTCTTAGATGGAGCAATGACTGTGCAAACTACAATCAGTGAGATTGAAACTGATAGGAATATCACAAACAGTTAGTAGATAAAAACCTTTTGAAGGGGTTACATCTTAAGTAGGCAAAATATCTCAGGATCAAATGACATCAGCCGCTTTCAACTTTCTACACCTTCAAAAGTTGACAGCAAATGCAGCATTTTCTGCATGATTTCACATCCTAGCTGGCCCCTGGTCACTTAGTATGGTTACCTGTGGCACAATACTGCATGTGGTTGTTGTCATGTATAATGGACAGTGTCACCACTATTCAACCTGACGCCTACTAAACTTACAAAAACATGGAGCCAAAACCACAAGGGTTGAAGTTCACAAGATAATCCTCATTACACCATTCTGTAACTCCCTGGAGACATGAACTATTTGCTTCAGGTGTTAAGATTCATGGGCAGTCATGGCAAAGGTTTTTATGTGGTTTTGAGATCTGTATCTTTCCCAAGACCCCTTCTCACACATGTGCAATAAGTCGCTCTTAATCTTACACCAATGATTCATTGTACACCTAGCGTCTTACTGGCTGACTTGGAGGAAGTGTCACTGAATTTACCAGTCAAATTTCCTACTACAGGAAACTGCTGAGGTGGTTTCTATTTAACCTGGCAGGCTAAAACCCTTATTTTGCCGGTTAATTTGCATTCATATTGGGCTAAGATAGATTGGCCGGGTAAATCTTTAGATTAATTCAACCGGCTATGATAGGCTTAATATGAACATGGCTTTGTCTAGGCATATACATCCCTTGGTTCAAGTGCTCCTTCCAATAACCTAAGCCTGATGAATCTTCTACCAAGACTTCACTGTTATCATCTTCACTTAACACAAGTCAGATATCAGACATTAGATGCTCATTCTGTATATAAGAAACCTGGCATAGAACTACATTGTATGAAGAGACCTTTATTTTAGAGGTAAAGAAAGAAACTGTAGTAACAGTGCCAATCAAGCTGTTCTTATTTATACCCTAGGGTTTCCTGAGCTCAAACATTTAATCCCTCATTTTAATCCTATCAAAGGGTGGTTGAACTTGCCTATCCACATCTGGACAGTGTCTGCTGGTTGTACAGTTTCTCCATTGACATTTGCGATTCGGTTTGTGATTTATATTCAAGACACACTGGGGTCTTCCAGCTTTGACATCACATGGGAGAACCTGTTTGTCTTGACTGAGTTCTTCAGCCATGAAAGGAGGGATGTTAATTTCTGGTATGGGCCAGTGTCTGGTATTAAAATCAATAATTGAGTTTAAAAAATTGTCCCAGATTGTGTGTCAGGGGACATTATGGCACCATCAAATGATTTTTACCTGACAACCATGTAATCATTAGGAAAATTACCTGTTGTTAAAGAATAACTATACCTTGAGAAAGACAAATTTGATGCAGATACATGATTTGTATTGTTTGCCTTTATAGGGTTAATCAAGGTGGTTTAAATTAAACCTCCTTGGTACGTTGATGAAGGTTAGACCTTAACCTCCTTGGGTTAAGGTAATATATTATCCACAGTGTAGAATCATGTACTGTACTACATGTACTGTATAAGGAAATTTTATTGCAACTAAAATTGTACCACTATTTTCATATCTCCAGGCTGTGTGTCCTTGCCTCCCAGACCCAGAAATGGTTCCATCATCGGTAACGACACGTCCATGGGGTCCAGGATAGTCTACAGGTGTGACACGGGGTATGAACTGGACGGGCTGCCGTACAGGGAGTGTCTCCTGGACACCTCGTGGTCGGGGGAAGCAGCAGGGTGTAAAAGTAGGTACTGCATTTGGTTTAGTCCAGGGGAGCTTTTATATAGGAGGTGAAAACAAAGTGACTAAAATGTATTCTTTACTTCTTACCAGAAAGTACAATATATTTTACATATCATCTGTGTATGCTGTACATCACTGTACGTTGATATTATGAGGCACGGAAAATTGTGATTTGCCAAAAAAAAAGTTCAAATCCAAGCAAGAATTGGGCAGTTTTCATATATATACCTGCTGAAGTTTGGCTATTCTTTTGTACTCATTGTACCAGCATATGTTCCTGTACATGTACATGTATTTGTGTCCAACCAGTACCTTTATTTACAGTAAGTCACTGATTTTTCTGGCCATCACTTTAAGCACTGCCTTTCTACAATTAAGAAAGATCGTGTGGTCCCCCTCCAAGTGTCTTCTGGGGAAGGCCTGTCGGTGCCAGTGGTTACAGGTACCAGGATACCGTGCGCTACCGCTGTAACCATGGCTACCAACTGGACAAGGACACCATGCTCACCTGCGGTCCTGAAGGACTCTGGGAAGGAGATCGCCCCACATGTCTTGGTAGGTCTATAAGTGAATTGCTACACGTTATCTTTACTGAATTTATTTAATGAATAAAGGAGGTATACAGTTTGTGGCGCGTCTGTCTGTGTGTGTGTCTATTTGTGTTTTAGTCAGCATAAGTCAAGAAACTCTGGATGGATTATGATCATATTTGGTACGTGGGTATGTCTTGGAAAGACGATCAAGGTCAATTTCGGGCCCCCTAGTATGTGACCTTGGTACTGCAGCAGAACTTTGTCCTGGTTTTTGTATCTTTTGTCCTGGACGTGCTATGGTCTTGTTAGGATACTATGAATTTTTTCTGGTCTGCTATTTTGTGTGCAAAGTATATTGTACTTCAGCTGTGAAGATCTAAGTGTTCTTCATTTTCATAGCACCAAAAACCCCATCTTCAACTTCTTGGTTGGTCTATTTGTAAGTCCTGTCCAATTAATTCAGATTAATGTTAAGGGTAATCAATGTGGCTCGGAAAATATGGGAAGATAATGTCAGAGAATGGACAGGCGCCAGTCATGATACTGTCTAAGTGAAACTCTAAGAAAAACAAGAAGAGTGGAGAAAACTGGTTGCCAGATCTTCTGTAGTGCCCCAACGGTCAAATAGTTAGTAATAGTAAAAGAATAAGAATGTGGCTCACTTGTAATATTTAGCTACTATGTTCATATACCAGTACATGTGAACATGTTATAGTACAGTGAGGTATTGTTCTGGAAGATTCTAGCTGAGTGGAAAGTTGTTCACATGTTCCATACCTGTAGATGTGGATGAGTGTGCAGCTGATGACCTCCACACATGCTCTGCCCATGCCGACTGCACCAACACACCTGGAGACTACACCTGTGAGTGCAGACTGGGCTTCACCGGGGATGGACGCACCTGTAAAGGTAGGTAGTTTTAATACTAGTTTCATGAAACTTTCACCTGCCTCAAGCTGACTTCACAAAACAGAAGTTTTCCCTACACAAATTGTAGTACTCTTAAAATGATTGTCAAGTTTCAGTAGTTTTGTCAGTCTCGTCAGCTAGGGTGAAACTTTCACTCAAGCTGACTTCACTAGACAGAAGTGTTTCATCCATGAATTGTAGTATCTTAACCTTTGGGACACTGAAGAAGCCCTTTGGCAGCAAATTCTCGATTCCCGAGTAAGGCAGCTGGGAGAAGGTTAAAATGAATGTTACTCTCCAAGCAGAGAAAGGGTTCCGGCAGGTTTTTGACGTGTTTTTAGGCATTTTTGTCGGGCTTTCTACTTTGTCATTTTTTTTCTCCAGCCAACGACAAAGTAGAAAGCCCGACAAAAACGCCTGAAAACACGTCAAAAACCTGCCGGAACCCATCCTCTGCATGGAGAGTAGAATGTCACATTAGATCCCAGAATTTTTGATATGGCAAAGTTTTAACCTTCTTGAGGTACACTGGCTATGACCTACTACTGTGTATACCAGGCGAGTGACAATACTCATTTTCCTACACAGTGGTAACCTGTGACCCACCATCTGAACTCCCCAATGGTCGTATATCAGGGAGCAGCTATGAGTTTAACCACACCCTGGAGTACAAGTGCAACACAGGTCAGTCTTCTGTACATTGATTTATCACAGTAATGAGTTTCTGCATGCTTTTACATCATGTTCATTAAGTATATGTTTGTGGACAGGATTTTTATATGACTGTCACAATAGATTTGTCAAACACAGGTTGGAAAAGTCACAAAGTTTATAGCTACTGTACAAGACTTTGCTGATGAATCACAATGAATGCCATTATGTAGAGGTGTCTACTAGGTAAACTGATGTTTAGTATTTGTTAAAGTTTTTAACAATTAATGACTTTTTGATTTTCTTTTGTCTGACAGGTTACGTTCTGAATGGCACAGATGAACGGACCTGTCTAGCTTTGGGAGAGTGGAGCGACAAGATCCCCTTCTGCCAGCCTGTCAACTGTGGACAACCAGACAGTATTGAGAATGGGATCATGATCGGCATCTTCTTAACCTATCAGAGCAGCGTCCAGTACCACTGCGAGCAGGGATACACACTGGTTGGGGCGAGCTCGAGAGTTTGTCAAGCCAACGGACGTTGGGGCGGGGATGCGCCGTACTGTGAACGGATTTCCTGCGGATCACCTCGGAAAGTCGAGCATAGTTTTCTCTTCTCTGACGGTGACTACAAGTATGGAAGCGTTGTGTCATTTGCGTGTGACAAGGGATTTGATCTGGAGGGGACAGCTTCACAGATGTGTCAGGCGAACGGGACATGGAGCGGCGAGGCTCCCAAATGTGAGCGTATCTCCTGTGGTCAACCAGCGGAAATACAGCATGGTTCACTGACAGTAGGTGATGTGAGATACGAGAGCATTGTTCAGTACGACTGTGACGTAGGACATATCTTGATCGGGAATGACACACGGACGTGTGACTCTGATGGTCTCTGGAAATCAGGCCCGCCACAGTGTACTCCCATCAGATGTGATCACCCCCCCAAGATCACACACGGTATCATCATATCCAGCTCCGATATCAGCGTGTACGAGAGCGTGATCACCTACAACTGTGAACCAGGGTACGTCATACAGGGAGAAAGCAACATGACATGTCTAGCTGATGGTTCCTGGTCAGGTCAACCCCCAACCTGTGTGGCCATCAGTTGTGGCACCCCTCTGGAGTTCCCACATGCCAAGGCAGTTGGCGAGATCTACACCTTCAAGAGTAAAGTGCAATATGTCTGCGAACCTGGTTATGAAAGTGATAGACCGGCAGATTCAACTTGCATGGCCAACAAAAGCTGGTCGGTGCCAGTGGTTAACTGTAATCCTGTATCATGCGGCAAGCCGGACGATGTGGAAAATGCTTTTGTCAAAGGAAGCAGCTTCACATACAGAAGTATCATCACATACCACTGCATTGAGGGCTATGTTCTTGTAGGGGAAGGGATACAAGAGTGCCAGGCAAACCGCTCGTGGAATGGAGCTACGCCGCATTGCGAGAGGGCTCCATGCAAGCCCCCACCTGCTCTGAAGTATGGGCAGCCGTTAGCTCTTAATCTGAAATACGGAGACACTGTACAATACGACTGTGACAAAGGGTTTGAACTGGTGAGCACTGGTAGGAGGAAATGTCTGGCAGATGGGACATGGAGTGAAGAGGAGGTGCAGTGTGAGCCGGTGCAATGTAGCGTGCCATCTCTTCACCATGGCTCAATCCATGGAGCAGACTTCCACTATGGCGAAACTGTCAGGTTCAAGTGCAACGAAGGGTACGTCCTAGACGGTGCTGAGGCAGCGACATGTGAAGCTGATAGAAGTTGGAGTCATGCACTACCCTCCTGCCAACCAGTGTCATGTGGCAGGCCTGCGTTGGTCGGGAATGGGACGCTTATTGGGGGAAACTTTGACTTCCAAGGTGAAGTGACGTACACATGTGACAAAGGATATTATCTCGTGGGAAACTCCAGGCGCAGATGTTTGGCAAACAAGACCTGGAGTGGCAAAACGCCAGACTGTGAGCCTGTATCATGTGGGAATCCTCCCAAACTACAGTATGGATCAAACAAAGCTCCGAACATTCACTATAAAGGTGTTGTGCAGTACAGATGTTACCTGGGTTGGACACTGAAAGGAGGAAGCAGTCAGACTTGCTTGTCTGATGGAAGGTGGTCGGGTAGTCCACCTATCTGTGAGCCAGTATCATGCGGAGAACCCCCTACAGTGGAAAATGGAGTCGTGAAGGGTACAAATTTCTCCTACACAAGTGTGGTTAGGTATGAGTGTGATCATGGATATGAACTGCAAGGAAATGGCACCAGGGCATGCCTAGCAGAAGGGGAGTGGTCCCAGTCAAATGCCCTCTGCAGAGCTATCTCGTGTGGGCTGCCACCAACTGTAGACAACGGGAGATTCGTGGGAAACAACTTCACCTATGGACGGTCAGTATTATACAAGTGTGATGAAGGATATGAGCTGGCAAAGAATTCAAAGAACCTAACCTGGTGCAGTGCAGACGGACTGTGGACATATGATGAGTCTGATGAAACTGATAAACCACCTACCTGCCAGCCCGTCTCCTGCAAACACCCACCCAGCGTTGACAACGGACTCATTGGAATCAGCGACTTCAAGTTCCAGAGTGTTATTCATTACAAGTGTAACACTGGTTATGTCTTGAAAGGGGCGTCCGAGAGAACTTGCCAAGCAAACAGGACATGGAGTGGAGCGGAGCCAAAGTGTGACCCAGTGTACTGTGGCAGTCCTCCCAACATTACCAATGGCCTGGTACAGGGGCAGTACTTCTACTACCTTGGTTTTGTGAAGTACAGCTGTAGGTTGGGGTACAGGCTGGAGGGTGAGAAGGAGAAATATCACTGTCAAGATGACGGCACCTGGGAGGAACCGCCTCCAACCTGCAGCCCTGTGTCATGCGGTCAGCCTGACAACATTGACAATGGCCGAATAGATGGACAGAACTTCACTTACGGTGGTGTAGTGTCCTATCATTGTGAAGATGGACACAAACTTCAAGGCATTGGAACAAGGGTGTGTCTTGATAGCGGGTCTTGGAACGGAACTTCGCCTTTGTGTGAACCCGTGTCTTGTGGAAAACCAGCGGAAATCCTGTATGGCAGTGCAGATGGAACAAATTTCAGGTACAAGAGCACTGTGATTTATTCTTGCACCCCCGGGTATGAACTCAAGGGAGCGAATGAGCGTATGTGCCAAGCGGACAAGACCTGGCATGGTGAGGAACCGACTTGTGAGCCAGTCAGCTGTCCTGAACCCCCAGAAATTGACCATGGGAGTAAATCAGGGGGTAGTTACATATTTGGCAGCAATGTCACATACACGTGTGATGTCGGGTACAAACTTACAGGGACAGGTAATGCTACCTGCCAAGAGGACAGGACCTGGAGCCATCCGTTACCCAAGTGTGTCATCGTCTCCTGTGTGGTGCCAGACCCCATCACAAACGGGGGTGTGGTTGGCTCTGAGTACACATACGGCAGCACTATACAGTACCAGTGTGAGGAGGGGTACCTCCTGCAAGGGGGCTCCAAACGGACCTGCCAGGAGGATGGGACGTGGAATGTCCCCCCTCCCTCGTGCGTGCCCATCCTCTGCATCCCTCCCATACACATCATGGCTGGCGTGATCACGGGTCAGGACCACACCTTTGGTAGCATCATCCAGTACAGCTGCAAGGTGGGGTACGAGCTGCAAGGGCAAAGGGAGAGGCGGTGTCAAGCCAACGCCTCCTGGTCCGGAAGAGCGCCACAGTGCAGACCAGTATCATGTGGACAACCTGATACTGTAGAAAATGGAAAAGTTAAAGCAAATTTTGGGCTTATATACAACAGTGTTGTAGAATATTCCTGTGATGAGGGATTTGTGCTATCAGGAAATGGTAGCCGAGTTTGTCAAGCTGAGGGTTTATGGAGCGGGGAGAACCCAATATGCAAACCCAAACGCTGCCCTGTGCCTAGCAATCTGAAGAATGGGAAAATGAAAGGTATACGCTACTATTTTGGACAGTCTGTGCAGTATTCATGTAATAAAGGTTACATCTTGCATGGTTCTGTGTCGAGAACTTGCCAGGCAGATGGCGTGTGGAGTAGCTCAGAACCAGTGTGTAAGAAAGTGGCTTGTGGGGCTCCTAAGGACATTAGTAATGGACACACCTTTGGACAAAGATACCTGTTTGAAGACACAATAACGTACGTATGCAACAGAGGATACACACGAGATGGTGTGTTGACGAGAGTGTGCCAAGCCAATGGACAGTGGAGTGATACAAGTCCTACATGTAAACCAGTTGAATGTAACATCCCAAGCAAAATTCTGTACGGAAAAGTGATATACGATAGTTTTACTTACAGAAGCATTGCCAGCTATCAATGTGACCCTGGGTTTGTCTTGGAAGGTATTAGTGAGATAATGTGTGAACATGATGGCTCGTGGAAGGACAAGGTACCCTCATGTGCACCTGTATCCTGTGGAAATCCTCCTACAGTACTGAACTCAGTAAGGACAGGGGGCAACTACACCTTTGGCAACACTGTAGCCTACACATGTAAGGAAGGATACAGACTGCGAGGGAGTCAACAAGTTGTTTGTAAAGAGGATGCGACATGGAAGGGAACAGATGGTGAAACGTTTTGTGAACTCATCATTTGTCCAACCCCTGTAGACATTCAGAATGCAGAGCTCACTGGACTAGATTATCAGTATGGAAGCATCATTCAATATAAATGCTTACCAGGTTTTGAGCCTGTTGTGGTCGGTGATAACACCAGGAGATGTGAAAAAGATGGACAATGGAGTGAAAGCAGTTTTCAGTGCAGGCCCATATCTTGTGGTTCTCCAAAGCCCATAGAAAATGGCAGCATAACAATTTCAAACACTTTGTACCAAGGAGAGATCAGGTATTCGTGCAACACAGGTTATAGACTAGAGGGAGGGGATGTACGAGTTTGCCAAGCGGACAGGACATGGAGTGGAACTTCTCCCCAGTGTTTACCTGTGAGCTGCCCCTCTCCACAGTCTGTCACCAATGGTAAAGTCCACTTCGGCCAGCTGACCTATCTCCAAACCATCTCTTACACTTGTGATCTCGGTTACGAGCTAACTGGAGAGGTTACAAGAACCTGCCAGGCTGATCAGACTTGGAGTGGACTTCCCCCAACATGCAGACCTGTTAACTGTGGCCAGCCAGGTTCCATAGCAAATGGTGAAGTACAGGGGAACGATTTCACATACCAGCAGTCTGTGGTGTATACCTGTAACAAGGGATACAAACTGAAAGGAGCTGCCAGAAGAACATGTGGAGAGGACAGACAGTGGAGTGATGGGGAGCCTCAGTGTCTTGCCGTCAGTTGTGGCCAACCTGAAGCTCTCACCAACGGTCTCATCAGAGGCACGGACTTCACATATGGAAACTCAGTGTCCTACGGTTGTACCTCAGGGTTTGAACTTCATGGACCTGAGACTAGACGATGCCAAGCAGATCAAACCTGGAGTGGACAGCCTCCTACCTGCGCCCCTGTAAACTGTGGACAGCCAGGTGATGTTCTGAATGGTTACCTTAAAGGGTCTGACTTCACTTTCCAGCAGTCGGTGGTTTACTATTGTATGGAAGGTTACAACCTTATTGGAGAGGCAAGACGGACGTGTAGGGAAGACAGAAAATGGAGTGGGGAGGAGCCACAGTGTTCGCCTGTGAGCTGTGGGCAGCCTGGAAGTATTACACACGGCAGACTGGAGGGAAGGGACTTCACATACAATCAAACGGTGACGTACAGGTGTGATGTAGGGTTTGAACTCCATGGAGCCAAACAAAGGAGATGTCTAGCAAACAGAACGTGGAGTGGACAGACCCCCAGTTGTGACCCCGTCAGCTGTGGACAGCCAGGTTCCGTCACTAACAGTGAGATCCAAGGCTCAACTTTCACCTACCTAGAGTCTCTGACGTATGTTTGCAACAAGGGATATGAAATGGTTGGGGAAGCTAAACGGACATGCCAGGAGGACAGGACATGGAGTGGGGTGGAACCCAGCTGTGTTGCTGTCACCTGTGGTGAACCTGACGCTCTTTTACATGGTACTCTACAAGGCACTGACTTCACTTATGGAAAGACAGTGAGCTACAAATGTAACACAGGTTACCAGCTTCAAGGACTGGACCAAAGAACCTGCCAGGCTGATAAGATGTGGAGTGGGGAAGTACCAACGTGTACCCCAGTTAGCTGTGGGCAGCCTGAACCTGTTCTCCATGGCATCGTCAACGGTTCAGACTTTACTTACCAACAGACTGTAGTCTACCGTTGCAGGGAAGGGTATGATCTGGTGGGAGAAGCCAATCGTATTTGTGGTGCCGACAAACGTTGGAGCGGAGTAGAGCCCAAATGTGAACCTGTCCAGTGTGGCAAACCTCAGTCTATTCCTGATGGTCTCTTGGTAGGAGAAGACTTCTCGTATGGGAAAACTGTAACATTCAAATGTAACTCAGGATTCGAGCTGGATGGACATTATAGAAGGATCTGCCAGGCTAATAAAACATGGAGTGGACTTTCTCCCACCTGCAGTCCTGTTAACTGTGGTCAACCAAAGCCAGTCAGTAATGCCATGTTCAACGGTTCAGTATTTACCTACAGGCAAACTGTGGCGTACAAGTGTAACAATGGGTATGAGCTGCTGGGTGATGCAAAACGAATTTGTGGAGAAGACAGAGAGTGGAGCGGGAAGGAACCAAAGTGCAAAGCTATCAGTTGTGGTCAGCCTGAAGATGTTGCCCATGCTACTATGGAAGGCACTGACTTTACATATGGAAAGTCTGTAACATACAAGTGTGAGGAAGGTTTTAAACTCCTTGGACTTGAGGTCAGAACATGCCAAGCTAACAGAACTTGGAGCAGCGTTAAACCAGAGTGTCTGCCTCTTCACTGCCCCCCTCCCACAGCAATCACTAATGGAACAGTACTCGGGAGTGACTTCACTTACAGACAGACTGTGCGCTATGTGTGTGACTCTGGCTTCGAGCTGAAGGGAAACCAGGAAAGACTTTGCCAAGCAGACCAAACCTGGAGGGGAGAGCTGCCAGAGTGTGTGCCTGTGGACTGCGGCAAGCCTGAAACTCTACCAAACGGCCAGTATACAGGCAGTGACTTCAAATATCAGCAGAAGATTGTATACACATGTAATGAAGGATACAGGCTGTTAGGTAAGGCAGAGAAAGTGTGCCAATCCAACCGTGAGTGGACAACAGGTCTTCCGCAGTGCGTCCTCATTACCTGCGATACTGTAGGCCCCTTCACAAATGGTGTCATCATAGGCAATAACTTTACATACAGTCAGAATATCCAGTTCCAGTGTAACAGTGGGTATGAGCTGCAGGGTGTTTCTGAACGGACGTGTCAGGCCGATGGCTTGTGGAGTGGCACACAACCTGCGTGTGTCCCCGTTAGCTGTGGTGCACCCCCACAGCTTCTCCATGGGTTTGTGAATGGAACAGAGCACACCTACAAGCAGAACGTGGTGTATACCTGTGATACAGGGTATGTCATGGAAGGGGGTGCTCAACTTCAGTGCCAAGCTGATAAAACGTGGAGTGGAACAGCACCCATATGTAAAAGTAAGTGTGAAATGGTCACTCATGTTCAGTCAATGCTGCAAAGTTATTGTGTATCCGTGAATAGTTTCATCAGGTTGAAGTTACAGACACTATAATGTAGTTACAGACACATTTTCCAGAAGAGAAAGACTGCATTGTGTATTACATAGTTATACATAGCTGTGTTATTAAATAGTTCACAAATTTAAGAACTGCCCTTGACAACGCTGGCAACATGTAGTGTAACATTACATGTCTTTTTCACATACATGTACATGTAAAGATGATCTGACATTGCATGTAGTTTGTGATGATGCCAGTTAACTGGCATAAACAGTTATGCCCATCAGAATACAGCTTTATGGTTAGTAGAAGTTTTTAAGCCTGGACCATGAGTTTTACAGTAGTCTAACGGAACTTGTGCTCCTGCAGGAGTGTATTGTGGACGTCCACCAGATGTGCCTCACTGTGACATTATCAACAATGGCCACTACTTCGGGGACGTGCAGGTTTACATCTGCCACGAGGGTTACCTTCTGGAGGGTCCGTCTTCGCGAACATGTACGGAGACGGGGACGTGGAGCGTGTACAGTCCGAGGTGTCAGCGTAAGCACTCTTTACCTGAACATAGTTGCCATGGAATCCAACGCATTACTTTGGTGTTGCACAGAAGAAAATCCTGTCTCTATAGGTGGTCTCTCATCTTCTATTTTTTGTTGCCAGTGAAGTATACTGAGAAATAGGGCAAGTCATAACCATCTTCTTAACATACATGTACATCTAAGAATAATTTGGATAGTTGCCCACTTTTCTAGTCGTAACATATCACAGTAATAAGCATCAGTCAAGTGTAAAACGTAGAAGACACATGTCTGGGACAGGGTTTTTCAGGGAGTCACTGCACTAGGAGAGACTATCAATATAGCATTAACATCATCCGTAATTAGTATATTGACAACTCACACTATTATTTCATGTAAAATATTGAGATTGCAGCACACATACATGTATAGATAACTGATGTGCAGTCAAAACTGCCAAAGAAGACCACTCAGCAGTCCGATAAAATCTGGTCTATGTGGACAGTTGATCACTATAGAAAGGATTATTGCTTGTGTCAGTGGCAAAAATTATCAAATGGACCACCCAAAAAGTGGCCACATTTTTTGTCCAGGTGGTCCTTATGTACAGTACATGTAGAGGTGGTCACTTGTACAGGTTTGACTGTACATGCATTTAGCCCATCTGTAGTACAACACAATTAGACTGTAGTGTTCTACTCACCCACCTAACTCCCTTGTACAGCTGTCAGTTGTGGCCCTCCTCCTCCCGTCACCAATGCCGAGATCCAGGTAGACAGTTTCTTATATGGGCTGGGATTGGCCAGGGTCCAGTGTGCAACTGGCTATATCTTGGTGGGAGAACCAATCAGATCTTGTCTGCCGAATGGTTCTTGGAGTGGCACAACTCCAGAATGCAACAGTACGTGGTTTGTAATAACCCAGAATAACTAGTAATACACTCTTACATGCATGTATCATTCCTAGGTTGCAGTGGTATGCAACAATACTGTAACATTGTTTAATTCATATGTAGATTAATTAGATTTATCTAACCATCCCTAACACAAATTGCCTTAGACTGTCCTTCTATCATTCATATCTTTGTTAGTTGTTCCAAATAGTTAAAAGCCTTTAAAATCATGTCGGATTTGTCAACAAAATATGGTGCAAAGAATCCTTAAAGATAAGTCTACAAGCACCAGTTAAAGAGTAGAAAAACCTCTTACAGATTCTACTTTTTTTCCTATCAACATGTACAGAGGTGCAGTGCCCAGCTATCTTTGCACCTTTGAATGGACAGGTCACAGGGACTGGACACTCCTATGGTGATGTTGTGGTGTTTGGCTGCAATGCTGGCTTCAGTCAAAAGGGGGCGCTAGACAGCAAGTGTACTGAGATGGGAACTTGGAGCCATCCCAGGCCAACATGTGTAGGTTTGTGGGGTTCTTTCTGATGCAGCAGGCACCATTCTCTGTAGTTATAACATAACCTGAAGTTCTACAAAATATGTAGAGTAAACCTTTACTGGTCATGTATTCAAAATATTGGAAAGTTTCTAACGGTTACAAGTGTTATTTCTTCTACTACAGTCTACTATAGCTTCAAGTATGTTCTATTCTGTATATATAACACAGTTACATCCATAATATTCCATGATGTAGGTGGGCAACAATGGCAGAAACATATACATGAGGACGTCCAACGTAAATGTTATCAGACGCACCGTTAATTTTGTGTCAATGTCATCAGTTTGCTGGCAATCCTGTGTTTTTGAATGCTCATCGAATTTTGAAGTAATCGTTGCATGTTTCAATTTTATCATGTTCTACACAAGATCAGTCAGCATACATGCAGTAAATGTCATACTATACTAGAGAATATACCAGTCCTATCATCTCTCTAGCTGTTACTTTGGCAGACTCTAACCGGCATGTTTTCCCTGTGCAGCCCTGGAGTGCCCTCCTCCAGTCCTCCCCCCACACCTGTTCCTGTCCACACAGAACTACCAGGTCGGCTCCAGTCTCAGACTCAAGAGCGAGGAGGGCTACAGACTGGTGGGGGACGACACCGTCACTTGTCAGCTGAACCAGACATGGTCCAGGCTGAAGGCTGTACCCATACGTAAGTGTGACATGATATATGACTGTATGAATGCACCACGGAACAAGGTGTAAGACAGACTGTTATGCTCAGGAGTGCTTTAGACTGAAGTACCCGTGCCAGGACTTTTTTTAAAGAGGAGAACAAGGGCGCTGCGCCCCCATGCCTTGACCATGCACCCCCTTACCCTGGGGAGCAAATCCTCTTCCAAGCATAAAATTCAGATTGACCAAGTCTTCAACTGTGACCTGTCTGACAGTAATTTTGCCCTTCAGGAAGCCTTAAAATGCCCCATTTCAACTAAGTATTCTCTAAAACTCTGAATTGTGGAAGCGGGAAACCCCACCCCACACCATCCCTCGACTTGGTCGCTCTGCTCCCTCGTAATGCTCCTCCTTGCAATTTTTTCTAGAAAAACCCCTGACAACCTTCTGACTGATACTGTTCTGCTTGTATGAAATGATTATGTTTTTCCATTCTTACAGGAATAAAGTGTGGGCGTCCAGTTACCCCAGCCAATGGGGCGGTGCGTGGACAGAGATACGAGTACGGAGACACCGTCACGTTCAGCTGTCGCTCAGGGTACGTGCTGGAGGGGAGTCGAGACGCTACATGTCTTCACACGGAGAGATGGTCATCTCAACCACGCTGCAAAGGTAATGCTACGTGTGTTCATCGGTAGGATTTCAGGTAAAAGTTGCAGTGTACTAAAGACCTCTTTGGATGGTCCGAGCAATCAGTAGCTTATCCTGGTTGAAATCATGACCTTGTGATCTTTCTTTATACAGTCAAAGGCACACATGTAGCTTCAAAATTAGCCTAGCCTATCAAAATTAAAAAGTCATTTTAAGTTTATCGAATTCAATTTGAGTTTGCTTAGTAGTTACATTTATTTTTTTAACGACACTCAATCACTATCCGGATTATCGTTTGTTGTTCCCTGTCACATGAGGGTTTGACATGTTTGCACATAGACGCAGAGGCCAATGATTATCATGTACATGTACACAAAGATGAACATGTATAGAACTAAAAACTAAACAGACATAAATAACTAAGTTGTCTTAACCTTCTCCCTGCTGCTTTATTCTGTTACCAATAGGGAATTGGGTGACAAACAGCTCATGTACTTCAGTGTGCTAAAGGTTAAATAGATTTGTAATTGTAATTGTTTGCTGTATTTTCAGCTTACTGTGTACATGGTTGCCACAATGGAGGAGAGTGTATCAGGCCCAACACCTGCAGTTGTCAACAGGGATACAGGGGGCCTTCCTGTGAACTAGGTAACGGTGGTGCTTTCTCCTTTTGTGGTTTCTTAAGAAATCTAAGAAATTTCTTAAGAAATATATCTGACACAAAATGAAATGGCTCACATACTTTTGTATGTCACCATATAGTTGTAACTTTCTTAGTTTCTATCAGTACCAGCTAGTAACAAATTAATTAGTTTACGGTCAATGGTAAGGTGATATTCATTGCTGTTCATGTTACTATGTACATACATGTACACCTACTGGCTGTGTGCATCATCTTTCAGACATTGCTATTGCACCTTGGATCAATCTTTTTTTCTCCTTTCCACAGCGTTTTGTGTGCTGCCATGCCTCCATGGAGGCAAATGTGTTGGACCCTACAAATGCCAGTGTCCTCCAGGATACACTGGTTCTAGATGTGAAAGGGGTAGGTCTTACACAGACTGGTTTGCACCTTCAATGCATAGTCACTTTTTTAAAGAGGAGGAAAAGTTTAGAACTAGCACTAGGTTTGTCGATGAAGGTTAGACATCCAGGTAATAAGATACGCCAAATAGCAGTTACTCAAGCAACTGGATAATGATTTTTGATGACGTGTCACTGACGAAAAGTAGTGGATGCTACTTGAAACGTCTGACCGTTTCCAAAATCATACCCAGTTGCTTGAGTAACTGTTATTTGTAGCACTAATGTCTTGTTTTTTTTTTTACATACACAAGGATCAGTGACGTTCAGTCTTGTGTGAAGTATTCTACAAAGTCAGGCTCACAAAGTACAAACCTTTTTCATAAACAACAGCACCTCACCCACAAAGTGTTATCTCCTGTGGCATGTAAACAATTCAAACTCCAACTGACAAAGACTGTTCTGGTTGCAGCTGTGTGCAGGAAGCCCTGTCAGAACGGAGGCAGGTGTATGCGGCCCAACATGTGCTCATGTCCCACAGGATTCAGACCACCAGATTGCTCCAGGTAAGACATATCAGATACATGAGCTGGGATTCAAAATTATCAGCTTCTTAATTTGCAGCTTTTAAAATCCAATACAGTTATGTTAGGAAAGAACAGCAGCACTTTTGGGAATACATGTAGGTGCACTGATGCATCTAACATGAATTTTTGTTAGATGCTCAGAAAAAACAATTGGGGATCACTACACAAGATACTACTGTAACTGTAGTACAATTGTACCTTTATGTAGTACACGTTAGCCTACACAAATATCTAGGTGCACCCACAGTCAAAAATTACAAAACACATGTAGGTACACAGCTCCACTTTGGGCTGCACCCTGTATTTCAAGCCCTGAACAGCCATACTCTGTCATTAATGACTACATGTACCTCACATTTTAACATTGACTTTTTGGGTTAAACCTCTATAGGCTTGTTTTGCCTCTACACACCTGCTCATGATCTTATTGTTCTAACTTGTTCCAGAGAGATTGACAGGAGATACAGAGACTACTACCGTCAACAGTACCATTGATGGATCTGTGACTCAATATTCACTTCATGTATAGTTGCTGCTATGCACTCATCAGAGACTGTTTCACTTCTGTCTGTCCTGTCTCTCTGTGTGCACTTTGGCTGTTTGCAAGTGTTTGTAATTATGCTGTCTTCATGTTTTACACTGGACAGTAAGAATTGTTTTTATACCTTCATTGTCTCTTTGAGTTAAGTTAGACGTTTTTTCTGTATACTTAGTACATGTACTTTTTCCATGTGTACAATACCTGTGGTTACATGTGTATCTAGCTTTAGGGCCCTGTCACACTTGTGCGTATATGCAAGTGCGCATGAGTTCCGCAGTAACATTTTTTTGGTCTATGTAAATTTTGCAGGGAGGAAGTTGTTTTCTACTTTGACCCACCATTGAGCAGTCTAGGTATCAAACCAAAGAAATTACTTCTTTGGCTGCAAACTTAACCTAAACAAAAACATGTTAATACGCAACCCATGCGGGCTTGTATATACGCACAAGTGTGACAGGGGCTTTAGTATTATCGTTACTGGCTAGTATTTCCGAGGGCCTGCAATTGTAATATACTGTACATGTGAGAGGAGCAGTGGTTTGCTTCAGTTTGACATCCCCATCGCAGGTCTTTGTTTAGAAACTTAGTCTACATACATGTACATTATGTATGCAGTACTAGCCTTAAATTCAGCTGTAGTACCCACATGTATTACATGTACATTTGTAGGTTATGTTGGCACATATCATAGCAACATGTTGGCATAATTAAGCTGTTTATTTATTCAAGCTCATATTTATCATTGAAAACATATGCTCACAATTTCGGTTGTTTGTTGTTGTGTCTGTTTTAAGTTGATTGATGTGTAAAGAAGTAATTACATTCCAAAATTGGTCTGAGAGGTGACAGAAAGGGGGACATGTTATTGCAGTCCATATCAAAAGATGCAAATAGTGTATGTGATTTACAATCTTTATACAAACCATATTTTACCCCAGTGTGTTTGCAACATAAAGGTAAAGATTAAATTTTAGTATGTCCTGCTTTCAAAATAACATTGTCTATAGTGGTATTGTAAATAAGGTTATTCTTTCGTTGTTGCACGTTTAAGGGGGAGGGGTTTACCAAATTTTGGCTACAAAATGGAAGTTGAATTTAAGGCAAGGAAAGACAAAAATTGTATAAAACGTTTAATTCCGATTACTATACACCAATAAAAAAATTCAGTACAATGCTGAGTTTGCTTGTGTTCCTTGTCTACTTTTTAAACGTCTGTAGATCCAAAATAAAAAGTCCAATGTACAATTCAATGTATCCATATTATGTAAAAGCCCGCCTATAGTTTGTTTCAGTTAAGAACTGTGTTTTATTTCTATGTAGATTAATGTCCTGTCTATGAGACATGTGATGAGAGGGCAAACCATCCATCCTCAGTAGATGCCTACAAACAAAGTAAAAGCTATAATTAATTACTGTAAACCTGTTTAAAGTCAGACAGCAGAAAATCATGTTGGAACATTTCACAATACATGTATGCCTACATTAAATTTGACTAGGTTTGTATGACAGACTGTAATGCATTCCATAGCTATCTAATTGTAGTTTGTTCATGTTATTTGCTTGACAAGGAAGAAAGAAGAACATTTACCTTACTGACAGGCCTGATTCCGACAGGGTGAACAGGTGTGGGAGACTGCTTTGAGCTGCCAAGGGAGCTACGTGCAACACTGAAAGAGAAAAAAAAAACATTGATAACTGTTTTCACGAATCTAAAGGCCCAATGCACTTAGAATAAGCTCTGACAATCATGTTAAATTTTTAGAGAAAACATTTGCTTCTTTAAAGGATTTTGACTAGAGAGAATGTTGAGTTTACTTCAAACTTCTCTTCAGGAACCCATTCACATGTACAGTAGCATTTCCTGTGCTCCCATTATATCAGCAACTCCTGTGCACCCATCACATCAGCAATTCCTGTGCACCCAACACATCAGCAATTCCTGTGCACCCATCACATCAGCAACTCCTGTGCACCCATCACATCAGCAATTCCTGTGCACCCATTACGTCAGTAATTCCTGAGCTCAGCTGCATTGGCACACTCTACATTGCTTCATAACACACACACATACATGTACAATGTACAACTCCAGAACTTCTTACAGAAACAGTCAAACTAAAACCTCCTTGAACTGACCTGCTGTTGCCCACATGAGGGGAAGGTGTGCTGGTGGCTGTCAGCTCTAAGTCCTCCACACGGGGCACGGACACTCGGATCTCCCGCCCTGCCCCTCCCCACGTCACCACCGGCTGGGGTTGGGCTGTGCTGCTGAGGGTGAAGGGGATGGGGGAGATGGGAGGGGACACGGGGAGGTGGGGATTCCCCTGGGGTAGGGATGAGGGTGGGGTGACGGATGGTAAAGATGTTGGCAACTGTGTGAACTCGGTAGAGGTGGAAGCTGTGCCTGTGCTGCCTGCACCTGGATGGGAAAAACACAAGTTGGAAAAGTTGTTCGCCAATAATCATCCACTAATTTTGCTTTAAAACACAAAATTCTATGCAATTTTTGTATCCAATTGATACTCCAACGGTGAAAAGTATGAGTCACCGCCGGTCATATGGGATCCAAGTCGACACATGCACTTCGTACATGGTTTGATCATGTCAACACATGATCATGTCCTACCATGCTTTTCTTTGGAAGTGTGCACCTTCTAGCGATTCACAGAGATACATAACTGCACAAGCTACTCCCTCCAAAACAAGGTGAAACCAGTATGTGGTATAATAATTCTATGACTAAATAACTTATGAAACCCATGTTTTAAGCTACAAAATCTATTCTAGGCTGACTTTAAGTAACCATTACTGCCAGCCAGAATGCTGTGATGTTTTGAATGGCATTCACTAGCCTCTACTGTAAGAAAGCTACTATACTGATTTACAGCACATTTTTGCCAGCCAGAATGCTGTGATGTTTCGAATGACATTCACTATACTGTACTGTATCTAGTACTATCTACTGTAAGAAACTGCCAGCCAGAATGCTGTGATGTTTTGAATAACATTCACTAGCCTCTACTGTATCTACTGTAAGAAAGCTGTCCTACTGTTGAGCTGCCTGTCGAGGCTAATCTGATGCTGCTGCTGCACCAGCCCCTGAAGCCGTGCCTGGGCCTCCTCGTGTTTGTGCAGCAGGAGGTCAATCTGCTGCTGTAGGACCTGCTCCTCGTGGATGGCCTCAGGGCTGGGGTCTGAAGGTCAGGTACAAGTGTGAGTAGGTCGATGAAGGTTAGACATCCAGGTAATAAGATATGCCAAATAGCAGTTACTCATTACAAGCAACAGGATATGATTTTGGAAGTGTGAGTAGCATCGCAAAACTCTTTGGGAAATACATTTGTAAAAGGAGACCTAGTGCTGGACACTTAAAGATATTTATGTACCAAACTGTATAGAAAGCACTATGTCAAAAATTATATTGTAACTTAGTAATACTAAAACATCAAAATGTCAAGCTGAATCTTTTGCACAACATTGTGTACTGCAAGTGAGTCAGCATCTATTTCTTCATGTAACATGAAAGCAACAAAATGTTCTATGAAAGATACATGCACATGCACATTGTAACAGCACTGAACACTACTGAAACACTGTTATTGAGCTATACTACAACATGTAAAAGCAGCTTGTTCTTGAGTCTTGACCCACCCCCACTGGGCGGGACTGCCCCTGCGTCCTGAGGACTGGTGCCTGTAACCTTCCTCCACTGTTCCATCTGCTGCAGCCGTCTCTGTGCCTGTGTGTGCTGCTGTGACAGGACCGACAACTGTTCCTCCAGACTTCCCCGTCTACCCTGCCTCACACCTTCCACACTGGACAGGTCTGGGGAGGGGCGGAACACTGGCACGGGTCTCTGGAGTAAAGAGACATAAATGTTCAAGGAAACAGTTTTGTTTGTGTTGGTGACAATTTACTCTTCCCCCCCTTTAATAAAACATCATTTACAAATGTACTCATGAACCCCAAATACAGAAAACATACTCTGAGAATTTCTAATGAACCCAAGTCGAAAATTTTGGACCCACACAGCAGACAACATTCTGTCTAAGTGACACAATCATGATATGATAACTTTCCCTTGTAAACATTATAAATACAGCACAAATCATGTTTTTTCATCGAAAGGACTTCATCATATCAACCAAGAAGATTCAAAATCTGTTGAGCATCGGTGCACCCAAAATTCATACCTCCTTCCAAAAAAGCTGTTTAAATACTAAAACATGTAAGTCTTATCTAGCAACTACATGTACCCGTGCCAAGTCAGCCTTACCCCACTGTTGCTGGAACCCTGTGCCTCAGTGACCTGTTGTCCATAGCTGTGACTACTGAGGCCTGGCTGTGGAGGTACCACACCATTCACGACCCCAGGGACAGCCGTGTCTGTTGTGTAGAGATGATTGAGGCCAGGCTGTGGAGGTACCACACCATTCACGACCCCAGGGACAGCCGTGTCTGTTGTGTAGAGATGATTGAGGCCAGGCTGTGGAGGTACCACACCATTCACGACCCCAGGGACAGCAGTGCCTGTTGTGTAGAGATGAGACTGCAGCAGTGGTGAGGTGCCCAGGCTGTCTCTACTGCGGTCCACTACACTAACCTCTGTAGGCTGGGAGATGACTATGGTGGAGGTGGGGGTTGTGGTACTGGGTACCTTTCCCATGGTCCTGTACACCTCTGACACGCGCTGATGCAGGTCTGCAAGACTGGTGGGGACTGGTTGGGCTGCTGCTGCTGGGGACGTACAGGATTGCTTGAGTTCCAAGATATGGATTATGATTATGAAGAATAGTAGATCAGGTAATTCTTTAGTCCCATTTCCAAAGCGGGGCCCGGCCAGGCAGCTTGTGGGAACGAAAAATATGATATGAATCCAATGCAAACTATTAGTCCTATGAGACCAAATGGCCCAAGTAATGTGGTTTGTGGTACCTTGTTGTTGAGGTGCTCTCTGGTCCCTCTGTCTGGGAGGGGACAGGAGAACAGCAGGCTGCAGGGGTTGGAGGTGAGTTGGGATGGTCTTGGGTGCCGTGCTGGGATCTGTGGTGGTTAAAAGACAAGTTCCTGACAAACTACACAATGATGGGGACTTGCATGTACCTCTTACACTAGAATCATTCACTCACAGCCAGAAAATGAATATCAAGAAACCAAAGATAATTTCTTACATTATGTCCTGACCTTTTTCAGGGAAGACATACATGTACACATATATTATTGTAGGTACTTTATCAAATAACAAGTCTGTTAAGGCAAATGTAGAACTCCATATTGGAGTTTTTTGGGAAACAAATAACGGACAAAAATCAGGTATGGACTACATGTATATAATTACCTGAAGAATCACTTGGTGCAAAACTCTGTGTTGACATATCTGTGCTGCCGTCCACGGATCTATTTCCTGAAGCTTTCATCACAGCATACAGCGTGTGCTGAATAGAGGACAACAAATTACATGTTAAACTCATGTCCGTAAAACATTTCTGAATGTTACAGATACATTAGAAAAGCAAACAAAGGTTGCGCCAAAAATAGTTATTCAAGCAACTGGATAAAATTTTGAAACAGTCAGACGTTTTAGACAGCATCAGTCACTGACGAAAGACAGCGGATGCTGTCTGAAACGTCTGTTTAAAATTTTATCCAGTTGCTTGAGTAACTATTTTTGGCATAATATCATCTTACTACCTGGATGTCTAACCTTCATCAACAAACAAAGGTTGTCATCTTGAGACTTGAAAGAGTCTTAATTCATAGGGTCAATAAGCAGTTGTCTAAGCTTTATTGAATTTGTGAGCAACTTACCTTGAGATAGTTGATCTGTTCCTCAGACTTGGCCCTGTACTGGTCAAACTCTCCCCTCAGCACAGTGTACTGCTCCTGAGTGTTTATAATGTCCTACAGGAACACAAGACTTTGTTATATACAAAATTCTAGGTCAAAGTCTATCTACATGTACATGAAACATTTTTGTTGTTGTCACACTGTCATTTAACTATTATGAACAATGTTTACTACTAGTACTTTAGGTAGAACTTACAAGTGTGGTCTTGCCTTCAAGAAGTTTTTAACTTTCATCAAGGATATCAACAGTGATGTAAAATGATGTAAATCTAAAAGGCACCCATGGATGTAATACACATTCTAGTCTAGATACCCAGTATGGAGAACAGAAACCACTTAGAAGTTAGACTTACAGTGACAGAAAGCATAGTCAGTGTGTGCTATCAACATAAAACTGTAGTTCTACCCTGGAAATCCAGAGCATGTGTACTGGCGCGCCCCGAGCTTCCCCGCCTATCCCAAGGCCTACTCTTCCGCTGGCCCCGACGATCTACCCCGCTCCGCTAGCAGAGATTCGGGCCTAGCGGAGAGTGGGGCGGGGTAGATCGTGGCGTAGTACACGGGCTCTGGATTCCCAGGGTACTGTTACAGCAGTTCCTGCACTCACAGCTGTCAACACATCCACAAGAGCTCTCTGCTCTGCTATCTCCTCCGTCAAGTGATGTCTGAGGGTGGCTTCAGAGCGCAGCTGAGATTCACTCTATGGCAGCAGACACAGACCATTGTCAGTATGTTGTACAGAGACAAAATGTGCCATACTACATGTGCATACCAAATGATTTTTTTATCACCTCTTCGTAAAGTAAGAACAAAAACTACATGTATTTTCATGATAGTTCTATTGTAACAAATAGGGATGTCTCAGTGCCAGTGGCTCAACTGGTAGCTTAGCACTGCAGCCTCACAGTTGAGCTCCTGGTTCCAACTATTTGGTAACTTGAAGTCTCCAGTTTAAGTTCCAAGGTAAGTACATCTTAGTTGGGGCTGTACAGTCCTTTGGAAGGGACTAAAAATGGGCGTCCCGTGTTTGAGGAGGTGCTTTGTTAAACGGGAAGGGCTAGTAAGCTCTCCCTGTAGGCACTAAAAGGGTTTGAACGGACGAATTCGGACAATGTAGTAAAATAAGCTACCGACATGCTGACGACATTTGAAAAAAGGCCTACC
Source organism: Branchiostoma lanceolatum (assembly GCF_035083965.1). Taxonomy (NCBI): domain Eukaryota; kingdom Metazoa; phylum Chordata; class Leptocardii; order Amphioxiformes; family Branchiostomatidae; genus Branchiostoma; species Branchiostoma lanceolatum. Next base: position 6,962,350 of record NC_089732.1, on the reverse strand, counting down.
TCCTTAATGTGTCTTGTAAGTCTGGTGATGGCCTCCAGGAGGGAGGTGGTGTATCCCCTGAGGGTTGGGGACTTGTGTTGCTGGGGTGGGGGAGGGGGTGTCATGCCGGCCTGGTGCTCATAGTCCGCTATCTCAGCCTCCAGGTTATCCATCACCTTACAAGGGAAATGAACAAGTTACAGCCTTATGGGAATGCCTGAGATGTCAAAACATTTTTTGAAGCACCACTTCCATTCTTACACTGGAAAAAACAACTGTAACAGTTACTTTATTGTAAACCCTCACAAACATGTAGTATCCATCCGAAGAGCTTGGCACATTCGCATTATCATTTTATTAATAATTTATTTATCTATTTATCTATGAATCATTAGGATGGCCCCTTCAGTTAACTAAGTAACAGAATTTAGTAGTCCATGATATGCACTTAGTCTTACTCTTTGTCCAGTACTCAGAAATCTAGAAGGATAAAACAGCTTCACCTCATAACATAAAATGCTATTGCAAGTTTGTGGCAAAAATCCCTTCCACTCAAATTTACAGTTAAAAACAGAGAAAACTTTTCTTTGACTGAGTCTGTTTTGTGGGGTCCTGAGGCGTAACGACAGGATTTTCGGCCCAGATCCCAGCGGTCCTGGGTTCGAATCCCCTGACGCCATCGATCTTGTGCCCCTGGAAAAGGCACTTTACACGACTTTGCTCACTCCACCCAAGTGTAAAAACAGGTATATTATGTGTGGGTCACTACACCAGCAATAGCTGCCTGTGTCCCAAGTGTATTGCACTGTTGCAATTCTAATCAAAGCAAATCAAAGGCCCCCTGACCTGTTTGAGTTCGTCCAGTTTAGTGAGTGACAGCGAGCTGAGGTCTGTGTGGTCGGCTGCACCAGTCCTGCTCCTGGTGCGGTTCACCCTGCCTGTGTCGTTGATGGCTTGGTTTGTGAGGCTGCTGGAGTCCACATCTCGCACTGGGGTCAGGGTGTTTACTGCTGTAGGCTGGACATAAGTTATACTGTCATCAGCTATTGATTCAACTTCATATTTACCATAAACATGATACATGGACATATATGTCCAATCATCACTTAAAGTCCAACATGTTGTAGCTACGATACTGTTGTTAAGAATACTGCTGGCTGTAAATTAGTTATATTGTCATCAGCTATTGGTTCAACTTCTTATTTACCATACTCTATTAAAAAGAATACAATGTTTGTCTGGTGTTTTTTTGTTTGTATCATTATTTTGTCCTACAAAGCTATTTTTGAGAATACTGTTGGCTGTACATTAATTATGGTCTGTGTTTAGCTTTTTGACATGTCTTTCATCCTTAATCCATAAACCAAGTGTGTCCGCTGTATCTTTATAAAATTAATCAAGCTCCTGCTGGTTACAATGCTATGATGCAGAACAATTAAGTAAATTGTCCTGAACTAAATAACTTTATTTCTAATTGATGCAACAAACCATGTCTACAAAGAATAATCTAACAGTGTGAAAAAGTATTGCTCAGTTTTCACATTGTTACCTTCTTTTTCTTCTATCACATTTTTTTCATCCATGCATTTGTGCTTGTGTGTTCTCACCTGTGTCTGACTCCTGCTGACTGTTCTACCGGGGTTGGAGGTGTCCGATTGATAAGAGGGACCACCCTGTAACATGGTACTGGTGGCTGCACCTGTTATACAGAACATATTAACAGTGTAAAAGATGATGATTCTTATATAAACCATTGCTTCAAGAACCAAAATACACACCACGCTTTCAAGAAATACAGTTTGTATATCAAAGTAATGAGATCAGAGGAAATACATAAGATTGACTTGTTGTTTATATGCTACACAATTTTGTGAAAGTAGAACATCTAGATGTCTTTGCCTGAAGCAGCATGCAGCCTACATTAAATTTTTTCTGTGATGAAAAAAGTGTCCAATATGATCACATGTAAACGCTTTAGGGCTAAAATTTCTTAACACAATAACAGGCTAGTTGAGAGAATTTACAAGTATAGATTCAATGCATTGCTGGTAAAGAGAAGGGGGAAAATAGTTCAAGTAATTACATGTATGTGTACTGATAAGTACACTATACCTTGCTGTCCCTGCTGTTCCCCTGGGATAGTGCTGAGTGTGCTGTCCTGCTGTCTGAGGGTGCTGTTCTGCTGTCTGAGGGTGCTGTCCTGCTGTCTCAGGGTGCTGTCCTGCTGTCTCTCCAATTCCAAGAACCTTCGGAAACGTTGCAGATCCAGCCTGGACTCGAACTGCTGTGAAAGTGTCTGTTCCCCACCAGTCTCTTCTGCACATGCAAATGTAGTCAGACACACTTTGATCACTACAAACAAAACTAGAACATCCTTACTCTATCTATGGACACATGTATAACTAGTTTGGAAATGAATTGTATGATTGTGTAGAAACATGACAGATCTGGAAAAAACAGTATACTGGTAGCATTCTCATTGCTACCTTTTGTATCCTATTATGTACCTTGCTCTCTGTCTGCATCCACTTCATTAAGAGCACTTTGGTCCATAATGGACTGACTTAACATGGACAGCTGGGTGGGCTGCTCAGGGGCCTCTATCACCGGGCCTCTCCCACTGGGGTTATCAGGGGCCTTGGTCACATTGGGGAACCCTGTATATCTCTGTGGTGATATAACAAAACAAAAGAAATACTCAATGTCTGAAAGACCAGAATCTTCATGAACAGGCTCTGGTGCAGGGAAAAGAAAAGTATGACCATCATACAGTACATACATTGTACATGTACCTAAAGTCTCTATCAATAGATGAGAAAAAAACCGATTCAACTTTTTGCCCGGATTTAACATTTACACGTAGCAGCCTCTTCTTATTGTTAACCTTAAGGCTGTGTCTGACGTGCAAATGTAGTCCTAGACAATAACAAATTGTTCCGTTCATTATCCACAGCACACTGCATGTACATATGTTACCATAGATACAGTATGACGTTCTATCTGGTATCCACGGTGATGCCTTTCATTTGCTTTTAAGTGGAATCTAACAAGACGGGCAATATATACTATATATTGCCCATATAACCACAGAATCCAGTTTACTTACTATATAATATAGTAAGTAAACTGGATTCAGTGGTTATTTTTTGTTGACACTATGGAACAAGAAAAATCAAGTATTAAACAAAATTTTCCCTTGTTTCTTCTTTCAGTGAATAAAAGAGGTCTTTCTTCTAAAACTGCCTGGAGAGCGAGTACTCTGTGAGCTACACATTTGAAGAGCGATTTTAATTCTTATACAGGGATATGGAATTACATGTATGTATAACATGTAATTAGTGTTTCTGCGTGTTGCTAAGTAAATAATACTTCTCATACCTTCTGATAATTGCAATCTCTACTATGTAAAGAAAGATGGCCCAAGGGTTACTGTTCGCTAAATGGGCCCTCTCCCTTCCTAATTGTTCCATCTACATGACATTTTAGAATCTCTATTACAAATTATTTATTGCAGATGCTTTGATTTTATTCGTCTACGTTGTTGTCATGACAACATGACGTCTGCTTAATATGACATCAGTCCTCAGGAATTATCTAGGTTTATCTCCAAGCAGATGTTGTGAGGGCTTCTGAACCCGTAAAGCTGCAAGATCATAGATCCCCTAAAGTTACAGCTTGGAAAAAAATTAATTTGGGGTTCTGAAACACCTTTCTGAACTATGCAAAAAGCCTTATTCAATTCACTCAGATCAAATACTGACAACAAAGAAGAAAAGGACTCAAAAGATTTTACAGACTATCTGAGTTGAAATTCTCCAATCTTTAATATCTCAACAGTGTAAACAGATAGAGTACAAAATGTATGCAAGGAAAATACGTCAGCATATCAAAGATAATAATTACATAATGCAGTGTCTATTTTTGTTAAACTCTTTTACAGAACACATTTAGTTTAAAACAAACTTACTAATTGAATGACATCTAGACCTCATTTACATTATCTACACCACAGTTAAAGTTAAACCAGTATATTCAATAATCATGCATGTACTTGCCATTGTTGCCCATGCTGGTGTATAGTTTGTTTTTCAGTGTAATCAGTTCTGAATTAGTTTTCAGTTCCTTTCAGTCTATTTGCACCGTGGCAAGATCCTCGGCTTGTCTCCCTCTCCCGCGAGGTCTGTCCAGCACTGCCATTCTGTGAGCATTATGGGTGAAATGGCCACGGTTTTTTACTGAAGGCTGTTCTCGTAGAGCCTGACTTGGTGTGCTTTGCCCTGCTTGCTGCACATTTGTGGCATCTCCTGTTCCAGCCTGGTTTTCCAGTGGATTTGTGTGATTTCCCCGTATCATGGTGACAAAGGTCTGATGAGTGCCTGTCAGTTTTTGCCGGATTGCCGTCCTCAAGTCTGATGTGCGGTAGAGTGTTGCTAATGGGTTGATCAGCGAGTTCAGACATATGCCTGCAAATATACCGGTTCTTGTGGGGCACAGCCCTGGGACACCTTTGCACACTGCTAAGGGCAGGAGGGGTAACAGCCAGAAGATAAAAGCCACTACTACATGGATCATAACAGTCCTGGCCTTGTACACCCTTTCTTCATACCTCCTTCGTGCCTCCTCTTGTGCGGCATTGTTAGGCTGAGCCTGAAGAACCCCTGCCTGTTCAAGCCTTCTCTTTTCCCGCTCTCTGATTCCTGTATATACACTTATATTTGTGAACAATATGATAATACACAGCAAGAAACCTATGCATGCACAAATGACGAAAAAAGCAAATGGGTAATATGAAATGCAGGATCCAGTTGTCAAAGTTTCCATATCTAAACAGTTCCATCCCATACTGGGTGAGAAGGAGAGCAAGGAAATGCAAAGCCACGAAATGGTCAGTGCTATACCTGTACACAGTTTAGCACTACCAGCATGGTTGTGGAAATAGATAGGGTAACTTAAAGCAACATAGTTATTCACTGACAGTAAGGTTAGGGCAGATGCAGACATCATCTGAGTGAAAATCATGAGAGGCATATACCCCAACAGAAAGCCATATGTCCTGTACATTGCGCTGTATCCCATTCCCACATGACCTGCCGCTCGATACAGGAGTCCAACACCTGCCAAAAAGTCGGACAAGGCCAGATTTGCAAGGAAGAAGTAGATGGGTTTCTGGAGTTCTCTTGATCCAACGATTCCCAGGAACACGACAGAATTGGTGATGATAATGAGAAGCCCCATCAGCCAGTAGATGATTTCGGTCTCTGCCCTTAAGCTGACAAGGTCCTCGTACAGGGAGCAGGCTTCGTTGGCTTGCAGGATGGAGAAACTGTTTTTTAAGTGCCACTTGTAGCAGGACAATATGCTGGTAAACTCCGGAGAAAATGTCTCTTCCGTAGGCGACCCTTGGACGGAGCTGTTGTTGAACATGCTGGTGCTGAGTCCGGCCGTCTCCAGCCTTCTGCAGGTGAATGATTCTGGGGCTGTCTGTGCGCAGACTAGAAGGAAATAATTGGCTGCACTGGAACGGAAAAGGCCCGTTCTGACGTCACGACAGCATACTCGCCAGTGACTTATTATTATTATAAATTCCACTGCTGAAGAAGCCTTTGGGCACCAAATACTAGTATGTATTTTTTTTGTTATAATTACAAAGGCAGCAGGGAGAGTGGGCGGTTATTATGGGCAGCTGAGCAAGTATTGTTGATGACAACAGTTATATATATGCAAATGCAGTTCTCACACAGTCCATTCATTCATTCATGTGAGTTGGTATCATGAGTGACTTAATTGCTTATATAAGCAGCAGGAGAAATATGGAATACTATAAATGCCTTCCAGTTTGCCTTGAATGAAATGAGAAAATGAAGTGTTTACATCACAGTGGTTTGAAGTGGTTCCACAGTCATCTTCGACTTCGAAGGACTACCAAGAGAAGAGAGGTTTGAAGTTCACAATAACACTTTAGTTGTATACTGTCAGTACTAGAAAAAAAGTTTTCGCGGTGGTTTGAAGTTCACGCAATCACCACGAAAACTGCAAACATAAAAAAACCTGCGAAAACTTCAAGAATGACTTTGTTATGACTCTTAACAGCTATTACAAAAGGCCATAGTCCTTTTGAGGGAATGAAAACTGTCAGTAATACATCAAATAAGGTGCAACAGTTACTGTTATAAAAGGTTATATTACTTTTTCTCATCGTTACATTTCAAGAATATTCTGTTTACTAGTGTACAATAGTGCCTTTACCCTATAGCCTAGACAAAAATATCTCGGTGCCCTGGTGCACCAGTGCACCCACCGTCAAAAATTAGGTGCACAGCTCCAATTTTGGGTGCACACATGCACCCACTATTTTGAGCCCTGTGATGCAAAGAGAAAAACGAGGCGTTTGCCCATCTGACATCATTCAGGGTCTAAGACAGTATCTAGTGGGAGAAATGGAACAGTTTGAGGCTCAAGGATGCATGCCGGGGGTTTTGAAACAATAAAGATTGAAACGTCATGATAAAAGAAATATACGATGCTCAAAACAAGTGTGAAAATTTCTGTAATAGCTACATCATGTACATGTACATTAGGCCACACTAATTTAATTTGTTGGTCTCAAGATTTTTTCAAAAATATAAAGTGACAGGGCAAGAAAAAATTCTGTGGCAGACAACCAACCTCATCTCAGCACACCATTTAACAGCAGATGCACAAGTTTGTTGAAAATTATTAAAACTACAGTTATAAGTACTCATGGAAAAAACATTCATGCAAAAAACATGGACCTTGAAGATAAAAACAGTGGCAGAAAATAACCACAAATTTAAGTACATGTAACTGAATGTGGATTTGGAGTATGGTGGACTTTTGCTTTGCAAGGCCAACGTTGCGCTGTTTCTTGCAGTAATGCTGTATCTTTTATTCAACCTCAATTTGCTTTCATTAATTTTTTTATAAAGGTAACTTTTTTGTGTCCAACTTTTTTTAGCACATATTTGCATCAACTTTGGGGTACCCAGAGGATGTTATTCATAAAATCAACATTAGGGCACAACATTGGGGCCTGCTAGGGATTCAAACCCAAGAACAAACCTTTATATTCTAAGTCAACAACCCTAACCACAAGAATCAAAAACAGTTTGACCAGCTTACAGTGGAAACCTTTCATGCACCATTCAATAAGACATGTACTTTGAGTTGGAGAGTACTTGTTTGGGGAGTACACATGTACATACCTTTGGGTCATCTCCAAACAAGTCCCTGACCACGGCCATGACACGGTCAGACTTGGACAGGACGTCCTGCAACTGGGACATGTGAGAAACAAGTTAGTAGTCAAACTTCTCTCAACACTGGCACTTACTTCTGTCAAGGAGGTTTCAACTTCCTTGCTTCTGTACATGTGTAGTCACTTTGTGATGCGCTTTCAAGCAGGCAGATATTCATGTATCTTCTGATATAATTCATCTTTAAAAATATGCAAATGACAAGTTGTCACACAGGGCTCAAAGTTCAGTTTTGCAAACAGGTGCAGTGGTGCACACACCCTAAAAATGTAAGTGCACAAAAAACATTTTGGCTGCACAACATAAGATAAACCTGCCTGTGGCACTGGCTGCAAATACACCTGATATTATAAAGTAGAATGTCAGCAAAACCTGCAAACACAGTTTTGCACCTTAAAAAATTGCACCCAGTTTTTCTAGTCCTGCACATATATATGATATAAGCTAGATGTCGGATATGTAATAAAATTCTCTACCACAACAACATGTGACAGTGAGGCGCTGCTGGCATAGTTCAACGAGTGTAATGTCATGGCTTTGTACATCTTCATTGGAATTTTGAAAAGTCCTACCTGACTGTGATCATACAACACTTCCCTCAGAAGTGCAGCTTTCCGCTTCTCCACTGTTGTTGGGGTCTTCGGTCGAGCCCGAGCTATGCAAGTACATATAATAATAACATTTTTTTATTGGTCAGAAATTACCCGTGCAATGGCAGCCTTTCTAGTGCTGAATTGATGCAGGGTTTAAAATCACATGATACACATGGGCAACAGATACATATTTGCTCCAGACTTGCATTTTGTGGAACTGTCGCAAGGGTCTGGGCGGCTGCCATTCGGCACCAGCAGGTGACCTTAATACGACCTTCCCCAACCGAAGTCAGGTACCCATTCACACCTGGGTGGAGTGATGAAAGTTGAGTAAAGTGCCTTTCCTAAGGGCACAAGATCAGTGACATGACAGGACTCAAACCCGGCACCACTTGGTTCTGAGCTGAACGCTCTACCGTTACGCCAACTATCTACATGTAACATGTTACAAGACTGGTTTCATAAATAATTATTCTTTGCAATTATTCAGTACTTGATCATATCCCACTTACAATAAATAGTAAACTTTTATTACGTGTGAATTACTTTCAGTACAAACTTGCAGTGCAGATTTTGATAGCTAGTACAGTATGTATATCATGACAGTATTGTGTCCCACCTCTCTGAATCAGCATTTTCTGGTTCTCCATTCGAATCACATCCAGGTTCTTGGACTGGTGAACCTCATGTCGGTGTTGCTGTAAGTCAAAGTCAAAGTTTTATTGCACAACAATTTCAACAGGTACCGTACAATGTAAGGCAAGGACTACTGGCTAGTTACATTGATCAGAAGAACATCTGATTGTGCCATGTTATCAATAGTCTACATTTACTTTTTTGGGTTCATCATATCAGTAATAGTATGGTTCTATCTACATCTACATCTACATTCGTTAACCCCCAAATAGCCCCTTCAGGGACAAAGTGGGGGGGGGGGGGAGTTGAGCTCCCGGGCAAAGGCGGGCAGGCCTCCAGCCTATAGTGTCACAATTACCAGCTAATAATACACAAAATGGATACAGAGTGAGATACAATGAGAAAAGTACAAAAGTGAACTCACAATCTCCTCATCTGTTGCTTTGTGTACACCGAGGTCTGAGGTTGTGTCCTAGTGCAGCAAGATGATTGAGTTGATTGGCAGGAATGAACATAACAGTATAACATTGTCCTTATCTAATGACCTAATTTAAACTTCAGATCAGTGGACTCTAAGTAAAAGTCAATGGCATTTTACTTTGAATGAAAATAAGACCTGCCCACTAATTATTCTCAACATTAATTTAAAAATGTCTGTTGTTCAATGGTACAGTATTAATGATACAGTCATTAACTGGGCACTTCTTTTCAGTGAGGCCCTGGGCACATATATACAAGCAATAAAACAATATGTACTATTGTAGTAGAAGTTTGGTAATTGATGTACAAATCTGTTTTTGTGTTGCACTGTACATAATCGTAGTCTTTATCCAAGCCAGTCTAGTAAACATTATGACGTAATGATACAGCACACTAGCCTAGCCCTGGGGTAGCCCACTTTTTCCGGATAGCCAATCATTATAGGGTTCTGCATCTAACCAAGGAGGTTGATCTAACACATCACTTTGCTTACAAGGATGTAAAACAACAATGGCCAGTTGTACGGACTCACATCCCAGGGTGGGGGTGAAGGCTTAGGTCTGGGCTTCCTCCTCCCTTTGGCGGATCCGCTGTTAAAGCGTTGTCGTGGCCGTGACACGCGAACAAACGACATCTCTTCTTGCGTCTTCTTGGCACAGAAAGGTAGTTAAGGGCCTAGGTAGCACCAGGCACCGGACACAAATTGTTAAACCACATGTAGACAGTTCAATAGACACACACAAAAAATTCTAATGGTAACAACAACAAAGGCTGGCTCTGAGTCTTAGCCTGGAATCCCGACCTATTTATAGCTGCCGGGTCTCTTCTCTCCCTCCGCAAATAGGAGGGAGAGAAGAGACCCGGCAGCTATAAATAGGTCGGGATTCCAGGCTATCTGAGTCTGTGTATGCTATAGTATGATAAGGAATTCAAATCTATGTAACGTTAAAGATCGTGAATAAAAAGGATACTGACTTGTCTTTACGACTTTAAGAGATCAAAATTTGAAAGGTCGGTAGAGTTGACACAGCGGACTTGTACTACAGTATAATATTCATAGCTAGAGGAAAAACTGTTGGCATTTTGCCCACCTCCCCCACTACCAACGAACATAAACATACATCGCACACGTACTGAAAATTGCATATTCAGGGCACATTTCGCTCACTATATGATCACAAGTTTACTAAGAAAGATAGAGGTACTTACTGGATAAACTAATCTAGCAGAATTCTAACATCAGACGTCAAAAATTGCTGCAGTGAACTCAGCAGGTAAAACCATCGTCTGAATCTCCCGCTTGGACGCTGCACCGCTGTATGACCTCTGACCTTACAGCGCTGGGAAAATAATCCTTCCGAAAATCAGGAAAAAATACCATGAACTTATAGACTTTTCCGAAAAACTATTACAATAATTTATTTTAAAATAAGTTGAGAACGTAATGATTTTATTCCTGGGGTATTTTGGTTATATTTTTGTTGTCAACAAACTTTTGGCGAATTGATATCTTGAGAGAGTGGATTGTGTATCCCCCAGCCTCGCTCTGATTTTCAGCGGGAACTAAACTTTTCCAAGAAAGTTTCACTGTCCGAAACGACATTTTTGGTCAAAGTTGTCACTAAAGGGAAGCATACTTTAGCCACAGTGTTTAACGGACGATTTTATTTGAGTTCAGATATCTTCTGCCTCTGCTGACATGGTTTCTCCCGGTGGACTGAAGCAGGTTGACCTTGACGAGTTGGCTCTGAACTTCACAGCTTGGCAAAAGGTGAGAAAGTGGGCGTGGTCTTCTTTCTTGTTTGGATCGCTTTAATCCTTTGTATACGTCATGTGAGTGTTATTTTGGAGTGGACTTCATGCATATTTACAAATAAAAGTGCTGAAATATGATTCAAGATTAATAAAAATGTTATGTGCCATAAAATACAACCAAGCAAGGGACAAAACCAGTTGACTTCTAGTAGGTTCAGCATTTTGTGTGTGTTACAAGTCCTCAAGGTCTGCTAGTTTGTTTTTTGCCATTTGGGTGAAATGTAAACTTTGGTCTTTAACTCTTTCTTCCTTGACCACAGGCTACAACCAAGGTGGCTCAAGAAAACAGCACGTTGCAGGTACAAGTGAGAGGACTGACCAAGCAACTACAGGCCAGCCAAGACAACGAGAGGATCAGGAGGGATGGTATGGATTTAAATTTGAGTTCAAGTTATTCCCCTCAAATCTGCTTTTGAACCACATTGAATAACAAATGTTGACATAGAATATAGTGGCTATGTATAATACAGGTAGTATGATACACAAGAATTCACAAATTGGTGGTGTATGAAGAATTCTTTTTCAAATTCATTACACCAGCAAGTCTTTTAATGGAACCTTATTGTTCTTGCAGAAATCAGTGTGCTGCAAGGTCTTGTTGACAAATTACAGGGTACAGTGGCTAAAAGATGTGATTTGGAAGGTGAGTCCTACATCATTGATTTAGTATATCTATTGTCACATGGTATTTTTAAATATTTTTTAAATATTCTTAAATATTTTTAAATATTTTTAAAAAGATGATACCTTTTCATGAGCAGAACACAAATAAATAGTGCATCTTATCATGAACAGAACAGAGATAGTGCATCTTGTGACTCGTTAGATCTATTGACTGTTTGTTCTTTTTATGTCTTGCAGACGAGAACGTGCAACTAAAGGACAAGATTTCCAGCCTCCTAGCTGAAATGGACAACCTTAAACAGGTTTTTAATTTATGATTGCTGTGTCTTGTCTGCTCCTACTTCTTGAATATGCTTCAAAATTATCAATATCATCCCTCTAAATGTCTGCTTGGACATGAAAACATTGGTACAATACATCTACATTTTTTTTAGACCTTTGATCTCTGTTCATTGACATTCAAAAGGAACATGCTAAGGAGCTGTCGGATGCCAGTCGAAGTCTGCAGTCCATGAAGGAGGAGCACAGGGAGCAGCTGAAGCAGTTCAAGGATAACACAGCCAAACTAAGTAAGCACTCAGAAATGTGGCCTTTCTTCTGTCTCTATGACAAACAATAAGCTGTAGTTATTATCAATGTGAATTTTTTAAACTTCAATGTGGCATCAGGCCTTTTTACAGAAAAAAGATGGGTCAAACCAAGAGTTTTTATAAAAAACCTCCTTGGTAAAACTATCAATAATGCTCACAGCACTTGTTTTCCTTGAGGTATTGCTTTTTTCAGGGCACAGCCTTTGCTGAAGTGCATGAATTATCACACGTACTATGGCAATATGTACATGTGAGGGTAGACACACATGTAAAATGTACATACACATGAACATGCATGCACACACACACACACACGTCCATACACCTTGAAAAAACCGTTATCTCCACATAACCAGTACTTTTTTGTTGTTTCTATGCACACAGAGAGGGAAGAAGGTGCTCTACTGCAGCAGACTGTTCAGCAGAAGAACTCCGAACTTCAGCAGCTACAGAAGCAACTGGAGGATCTGGAGAGGGAAAAACACTCCCAGATAGTACAGCTGAAGATGGCGGTATGTCCCTGTCAACATAGATACCTCCAGCAAAGATTCAGTAGCATCTATACGTGGGCATAATTTGTTGGAAAACGTTTTGTAGACAGCTGAAAAGAGGAGACGGTACATACATCCAAAAAAGTTGGGATGTTTTTTAATCATCTCCAACACACCCTCACTCTCAAAAATTAACTTTGTTTTTTCATTGTTTTTATCTGAACATCCTGGGACAACTTTTTTCTAATCCTCCCATGTCTTTTTCTTGCAGTATGACACCAAGTTACTAAAACTACAAAAACAGACTGCAGCATTGCAGCAACAACAAAGGGGCCCATCTTCGGCTAACCATGAGATCTTCAGACAGGTATGGTACATTTCAATGTACTGGTTTGACATTGATTATATTTCTTTACAGTCGATAAACTTCATTTTTTCTGTAGGTAGATCTATATGTGGTGTGTAAATTGTTTGATATTTGCATTTTGTGACTAACCTCTCTTCTACTGTTGCATCAGAAACTGCAAGCACTGAAGAATCAGAGTGAGCAAGAGAAAAGTGCCCTCAAAAGGAACATCATTGAACTGCAGCAAAAACTAAATGCAGCACAACACAGTCATGGCTTAAAGAGGAGGAAGCTGTAGGGTGCTTTAAAAGACAGAGGAAAGCCTGATAGTGCTGTTTACAAATACAATTACAGACCCATATCAATCAATACTGCTGCAGAGGAAATATGGGAAGAACAGGATAACTGAGTTCTACATACTAGGGAGCCCTGTTATCCCATATTTCACCTTCGCATTTATGTATAAGAGTCTTCATAAAGTTCATATACATCTCAATAAGAAAAGTGAAAGAAATAAACATAAGTCTTTGACCATTGACTTCCTTTATTTACACCGGTTGAAGTCATGACATGAACTGTAACAGAACAACTTTTGTAGAAATAACTAGAAAACACTCTTGGCAGTCTTCTTGATCTTCGTCCTTTCCATAGCACATAGACATTCTTGTTACATTTTCCTTACCAAATTTGCCCATGAATTGATTATGCTAACAGAGTCGGGCCAGAAAGTTTATCAATGTACAGCTCTGTTTGAACAAAAGGTGTGACATGTATAGTCTCTGCAAGAGTCTTTGATATTCCTTCCAAGATTAAAAGTTTGTGAAGCAGAAGGACTCGTTCCTTGTTGTAGTACATTTCCCCATTTGATGGTGGAGCAGGTAGAGTTAAATCAGTCCAATGTCCCTGTGAAAAGCACAAGAATATGTTAACCCAAACAACCACAATCATCATTTTTTTCCACATAAACGAAAATGTTTTTCTTTATTTAGCTGTCAATCTTTATTAAAATATGTTGTGTTTTCAGTAAGGATATCTGGGTGAACTCTATAAGTATATTCAGTTCTTTAACATGAAGCCCCCCATACACACAAACAGAGACTTGATGTCCTTTCAAATGAACAAATAATCAGAATGATGGCTGATCATAGATTCATATCTACATCTATACAATACACAAGATCCTGCATGGAGCATAACATCTAGGAAATAATGAAATATTTCATTTTCAAGACACAGTCATAATCTAAGAATTCTTGACTTTGCCATACCTTCCAAAAAAGCAAAGGAATCCAGTTCTTCTATGGAATTATCTGAAAGAAATTAAAAACCATGAAGCACATTAGTACAAAATAAGTTGTAACTGAAGGCTATTATAGATGTTAGTATTCCATGTTTTTGTGAAATATTCCTGTTTACCATTACAGTAGCCAATCACTGACTGAAATTCTAAACATCTACAGAAATGTCTATACACATTTGAATCAAGGAACATCAATATTAAAATAGGACCTACCTATGTCTTTCTTCTGCAGTGTTTTCCTCTTGCCCTGCCTGGCATGTACATATGCCTCCTTGGCCAGGGCCTCTATGAATAATTCCTGAAACAAAGACATTGTTACAGCATATTTCATAAATAGCAGAAATATTGTTCTGGCCAATGCATCATGTTCTAGTATCTCGTTTGACGCAGCAGAGTGCAGTATGGTTTTCATGTTTATGATTACGAGGGGGAGGGGGGCGTTCTCACCGTCGATTTCGATATCAGCAAGACGGATTCCTGGCTGGCTAGAGTGACGTCAGGGTCCAGTTTCATCATGGCCTTGATCCTGGTAAGAGGCAGCTTGCTCAGTCGCTCGGGTTTGTCTCCATCGCCGCTGAGCTGGGACTCAGAGTTGGGAGTTTCAGGCCGGTCTGTCGCGGCGTCTGCGATTTCTCCATTTTCAGCTCCCGCCATTTTCTTGACTTTGTCCCGATTGCGCATGCGTTGTACAGGGGATTGTGGGATATCTTAACAGGTGGCTGCACCTGTCCCATTTCTTCGATGTAGCCCGGAAAAAAAGCCATCTAAAAAAAAGGTGGACAAAATGTGCTGCTTTCCCCTGAAAGCTTGGCTCAAACTCCCTGTCCGTCGGGAATTTTTGTTAATGACTAGGAATGGTACCAAAATATAATTTTTTCATGCCATCCCATGAAATTTTAGGTGGCAAACGCCCAAGAGAAATCCCATGAAAAAAAAAAACTTTACATCAACAAAACTTGATTTTTCGCTTGATCAGTTGATGACGACAATAACCGATTTACAAATATAGCACTCCGTCCTGACAGTGTTATCAAGCCTTTCTCAATTCCCGTCGCAGCACGTCGCTCCTGGCAAATAAAGTAGAAAGTAATAACTCCTTGTTATCTGTGGAGCGTCGAGATAACCGTGAAGATATAAGTGCGGCAGGGACATGGTGAGTGGAATTCAGACAGCTCGTGTGAAAGTGGGTGGATGGATATTTATACCAAAACACATAGGGCACCCCTCGACAATATGACCTTCTGTTTTTATTTGGCATATTGCCCTTGCGTATACTATAAATGCAGAAATGTTCGCGGTGGTTTTATGTTCGCGGTTTTCGCGGCGACCGTTTCACCGCGAAGTTAAAACCATCGCGAACATTTTGTCCAATACTGTAGCAGTATGTGATTATAGCACTACCGCAAACTTAAAACCATCGCGAACATTCCATTTTCCCTTTAGCGCGAAATAAAAACCACGCGAACTTTAATGCATTACATACATTTACTCTACCGTTCACCCTCACCCACCTCACAACAATGTCAAAGTATTTTGCATGCATGGGATCAATAATGAGTATGATATGATGTATACGAGGATACGCTTTAAATTTTGTACTATAGCTAACTATTACTGCCAATTTATCCTCG
Organism: Branchiostoma lanceolatum; assembly: GCF_035083965.1. Classification (NCBI taxonomy): domain Eukaryota; kingdom Metazoa; phylum Chordata; class Leptocardii; order Amphioxiformes; family Branchiostomatidae; genus Branchiostoma; species Branchiostoma lanceolatum. The sequence goes on along the minus strand of NC_089732.1, from coordinate 6,946,591 downwards.
TGACTACATAGATGGAAGGTACATAACCTACAATAAACCAGTCAAAGCTCGAATTCAATTGTTGTGTATCATTAGATTGTCTGATAAGGTTTTAAGCGTAGTCATACTATTCATACGTCATGTAATTCATATCATCAATACGTCAAAATCACTCATAAATCAATACGGGAAACAATCGACAATAGATCTGACCTTTTGCAAGAGAGAAGTAATTTCGAATTGATTGAGAAAAACTTAATGGATGAATAAATAAATAATCACGCGCCGCAACATTTGAAAGACGTCCGCGAGTTTATCACGACGTTACAAATGTCAGTGTGGTACCGTTACGGATGTATCGAGCTTTATGTATCTCCTATACGGGGGATACGCACTGTAGATATCAGATACGCTCGGCTGGTGAGATGATTGTGTAAAGCACGTGTAGCGTGGAGACAGACGGCTTCAATTTCTAGCGTAACGTTCCCATGGGTGAAACTCACTTTGTCTCCTACATCCCTGGGACGACACTGAAATTACATCCACAATTGATTATTAATCAACAGAAATGGATTCTGATGGCCCCCTCATTACGCTAAATTAGCCATCCGTCCCTAGGAGAACAAACACCAGACCCTCGTTACCGGTCCATTAAGGCTTGATTACTAATTGAGGAAAGAAGACTAATTAGTGAGTGCGCCGTTGCCAAGATATCTGCCTTTCTGGTTCCGTCATTTCTATTATTCTGATCGGGTGGTGATCAGATCTGGTGTCGGTCCTCTGGAGCAGGGAAGACGGAGCGTCAAGTATCCTGGAGTTTCCGCACCGGCGAAGACGTATGGACGGCGTCTTCGGGAGGTTTATAACGACGTCATTTACGACAGACAGGAGGAGTAACTCACGTACAGTCACGTGGTCGACGTTCATACACGGAGTCAGTCTTCTTGGCGAAAGAACGTCCCTTCGCGTAGTCGCGTCGTGGTAATCTCATTAAATCGATATTATCAGAATCGTACAGCGCTGGAGTCGGGTCTCAGTAACAAGGACGTCTTTACTTGGCTTGGATTGCAATTGGCCACAAGGCCATTACTGAATCTTCAGGACTGGAAGCAATATGATGCGTGGATTTGGAGAGACAAGGTTCTAACCACACAGGACGAAGCACTGTTGCGACTGTCTAGTACTCTACAATACTCAAGTCTTTGAAAGTCAGACTGTTTTTAGGCAGCTATCCAGATATTCATGGATTGGATGTTCGGAGCAGACGTGTGGCGCGAACTGGACGGGATGCATCTCCCTTGGTGGTTGGACGTCATTACGGTTGTGGATTATCTATTCCTAACGTTGACGGCACGAGTTCTGATGGACTAACAGTGATATTGCAGATCTGCACCGATTTAATGCGTTTGCAGCAAACATTTTGAAGAGGTTGACGACGTTTGGGACACAACAAGTAGTTCTAGTCTCTACCAGACTAACTACGCCGGCTATAGGGAGAATATTTGCCAGGGTTTCATTTGCAGGCTCCGCGGGCGAAATAGGATATTCACCATAGACTGACTCTACTGGCTATTTATTCCTTTTTCTGACGAATTCTACGATCCGTACGCCCGTAGGAGGGCCTGGTGGAGGCTATTGCAGACCTGCACCGCTCTAATACGGCGTTCGCAGCGAACATTTTGAGGAAGTTGACGACGTTTGGGACACAACACGTACAGTTCGAGGCATGTCGGCGGGTGTCGGTGTTACCAGGCGGAGACCGAGGCTAGGCTGCCTGCTCGTCGCCGTGGCAGCCGTGACCGTTTTATCGTCAACCTTCGTGGCGCTACACTGGCTCATCTCAGAACATCTTTCTACAGAAGGACAGGGACGGGTACAGACTGCGGATCCTGTAGGACCAGCGGGCGCGAAGATGGAACATGACCTTCACGCGACCGGACCACTCCTGGACAGAAGGATCTTAAGACACAGGAAGTGGCGTAAGACGGGGAGGGAAAGAGCTCCGATAGACGACGAGGATTATAAGATGTACGTGGATGCGGAGGATGAGTAAGATAACGACTTTTCGTCTTCAGAGCTAGAGATTTGATGGCATCACGTGGTCAGAAAGTAGGTCCAACCGATGTAATATCTGAGACTAGCTTAATAAGGCGTATCATCAAATCCATCCTACCATCGCGGGAGACGACGCCTACCTTAGAATGCATTTCATCACTTCACTGCCGAACTAATAGAAAAACTCGCCCTAGCGATGCAGAAATACGACGTCGCCTGGGAATTCTCGCCGTTTTAATCTGGTTCTGGTCACGATTTCGGCCAAGCTTAATTGAATCATAACCGAAAGTGAGCGGAACTGGAAGCGAGTCTGCTGTCCCTTGGGGCGGTACGCGGCCCCATCAAGTCTCCCTCCAAAGCACGGTCCCTTCTATTTCTATCAATTAGAATTCCTGCAATTTGATGAAGCGGAATCAAATGCCATATCGTCTGTAAAAGAACTCGAGGCTTCCTTCTGTTATCACCCGTGTTTTTCAACAAGATTCGGTTGTCCTCTGGAATTGTTAGAAATTAGTAGAATCAATTTGCCGTAAAGCGTCCACCTGTCGTAATCGCCTAGACCGTTGGGGGACGAAAGTGACCTTATGATCGCCGTGCTGGATTATCTACCGTAGACAGGACGTACACAGACGCGCTGCTGACATTTTGTATCCGCTAGCTGACCAATTCGTCGTTCTCTCTGATTTATAGAATGATATACACTGTCATGTCGGTTCTTATTCCATGTAACGACAACATTACACGTTATCGGCGCTCTCTCCTTTGATTTAAGAGGTGGGGCGCAGACGTAATATCATGTTTAAGACACTCCTGTGATTCCTTATCGCACCTTCTTCAGTCAAAACGATCATTAAGAAAGGGCACGACGTGCTGCGGCAAGGAACTTTGACCAAGGAATGGCCAAGTGAACGGTTTGATAGATAGTTGTGTATCGGTGCGCATTCCAAGTTTGGTTGAACGTTGTTATTTCTGACCATGTGTTTCTAGGCATTTACTATCTATGAAGGAGGGTGTTAGAGCTACATATTGTTGTGTGGGTCGTGTTTTATTCCACTTTGGATAATAAAACTAGGCTGGATTTTACGATGGTGTTGTACGCCTGGTGAATATGGCCGCAGGGCCGGTGTCAAGCCAAATTTCTGAGCTAGCCAAATACGCCAGAGTTCAGCTACTGCATCTGAGCACGACACTTGGGGGGGGGGGGGGTCCAGTATATACGTGAGAGGAGTACTCTAAGTGCAAAACATTCGTGGGACGGGGTCATTTTTCAGGCATAAGTCTAACCCTAACCATAACTCTAACTCTAGCCCAAAACCCCTTCCCTAATCCTAATCATAACCCTGGTTATGATTAGAAATCTTAACCCTAATCCTACATGTAAATCTTGCCCTGCCCCCATCGACTGCCCAGCCCTAACTCCACACAGGTGCAGTACCTGACCGCTCACGGATTTGGCAGCTCAAGGATTTGGCGTCACACCGAGCCACAGAATCAAAGTGGGCCGTACTGCAAAAGGTGATTGCTGTTGTTAAAATCCTTATTTCGTCAATTTTGTATACACATGTATTAAAACAATTCTACTTCTTTTGCAGAAATATTTCTAAAATCCAAAATATTCCATTAAAACATAGTGAACACGAGCTAATTCAATTCTAAGTTACTACACAAGCTTAAGACGACATTTCGATGCACGAACATTGGTGAAAAATATGGCGTTATGATCTTTTCACGCGAATATTACGTGAATAACAACATGATGGCAAAGACGCGACAAGCATAATGACTAATGTCCTCACTACATTTGTATATACACTGGCGGTAAAGGAGCTCGGATATCAGTGTTCTGTAAAGTTTAAGGTAGAGGACATATAGTCTCCTTTGCAGGCCTCCTGAGCATGGGTAGATACGGTCCCCCAAGCAGATACGGTCGCCCAGCTCAGGTAGATACGGTCCCCCAAGCAGATACGGTCCCCCAGTTCAGGTAGATACGGTCCCCCAAGCAGATACGGTCCACCCAGCCAAAGAACCTTGCCCCCTGCCCCCGAAGACCGACCCCGCCCGACTCTCCGCTGTAAGCGGAGCTTGGGTTTACAGCGGAGAGTGGGGCGGGGTTGGTCTTCGGGGGCAGCGGGGGGTGGGCCGGGAAAGCTTGGGCGCGCGTGCGGTGCTTGGTAGCGCGCGTGCGGTGCTTGGTGGCGCGCCAATATACGGTGTCTACTAGTCTAGTCTCTCATGGTATACCCGGCCCCGATAAGTTGAAAATCGCGAATCAGCGCTCCCCCAAAAATAAACGCCGGCGCCACCCGGGAGGCCTGCAAAGGAGGCTAAAGGACAAATTTGATGTGCCTTAAGATTGTTGCCTCGGTGGACGCACAACAGCCTAACTGAAAGATAGACGAGCTACTCCAAGAGATGCTAGTGTGGTGCCTGACTGAGAGTGTAAAACTAAGGAAGGGATTTCGTTACGGACACTGCGTGGATATCCTTCCGCAGTAAGGTGGGTTTCTTCACACCCTGTGACGTCAGCTCAAAGAGCATGATTAATCACCCGAACAGGAGGTGTTGATTGGCGCAGCCCTGCGATCTGTCTGGACTTCTGTCTGCAGTCTGAGGATCCTAATACTTGTCCTTTCAATGTTTACTTAGTACTGTATATCGCAGCGTGTACCAGGAGGGCTGCTCTGGCAATTCTTTAAAAGGCGTAAATTTTCTCTCTATCATTACCTTCGCCGAGAAGGTTATATTTTCGTCAGCGTTCGTGTGTGTGTGTGTCCGTCTGTAAACACGATAACTCGAGCAAGCCTGAATGGATTGTCTTCATACTTGGTATGTGGGTAGGTCTTCTTGAGACCTCGAAACGATTATATTTTGGGCCCCCTAATGGCTTGCTATGGTACTACAGTGGAACTTCCGGGTTTGATATTTCATGTTCTAGACATGCTTTGGTCATGATTTTTGAGTGGTACAATGATACAGTAGCCTTCTTTGCTAAGATAAGACTTTTATACTTTGAATAACTTATGTTGTTTGGGTAGAGACGATGATCAACTGACATAGTTCATGCAAATGAGGTCCTTATTTGCATAATAAATGGAAACATTTATGATATGACACTCGAAAAGGCTAACATCAGTCGGCGAAGGTATGGGGTCGTGGAACTCTAATTTGAACAGAAGTCAGGATTATCAATTTCTTACCCAACGTATCTGAATATGTATGCAAAGTTCTTACATCCCGTTCCCCTGTGACAACGTAAATTTGTCATATTGATGATAACTTAAAACAACCTACCTGTTAGAATCTTAGGCGTGTGGTGCATCCATGGATCTCCCATACCACATCTGAGCATTTTATGTCATCTGGTATTACATCTTATATCCGTTATTGTCTCATAAACTCATTGTATATGTTCACATCACATTCAGAGAAGAGAAAACCCCGGACAAATAATAGGATTATAGTCTATTACGCATCATCGGTATCATAACATGTTGGTTGTAGAGTGGAAGTTAAGAGTACAGCGACGTGCGCTGCCACACGAAGGTTCGCGGTCCTCGTCTTAACGTGATTACATGGAGAGGAAGTAACATCGTTTTGTGGCCAATAATTCTCTTCAACAGACTGGAACAAAGTTGTGTGTGGATCGACTTTGTGATGGGAAGGAAGTTTACATACATGTGACCGTGACATTGAAGGCAGTTTGCGTCAAATCTGGATAGATTGACAAGTTCATATTCTACGCCTCAGTTCCCTTTACTTATTAGTAGTAACGTGCATTTAAAATGTTGTATATTAAGTAGTATTAGAACAGAACAGAAATGTGACCGTGACATTGAAGGCAGTTTGCGTCAAATCTGGATAGATTGACAAGGTCATATTTTACGCCTCAGTTCCTTTACTAATAGTACATGTAGAGGAGTAACGTTCATGTAAAATGTTGTATATCAAGTACTGATCAAGGGAACCAAATGCAAGTATGTCATTCAAAGGGGACGCTAAATTGGGAAAGATAAAGTGCCCCAAAATCTACATTACATTATCTACAAGCGTAGCCAATCAGATGTTCGTCCTATCTTCATTTCTCTACCTTATTGAATCTTTCCGAGCTAATTCAATTTTTTTCCAGCTAACAAAATTTGAACATATTCTGGTATTCAATACCTCCCTTTGTCTTCTACATCCGTGGTCCTTCAGTTGTCACCATGTGCCAGGTTCTGAATCAATTTAAAGTTTCTTATTCTGTAGTTCAAAGGGTGCATGAGCCTAGGGGCAGTATTAGCCTTAAGGTGCATGCGCAAACCCAATACAGTCAGGTCACGACAACCTTGAAAGGGAAACATACAACAACGACTCTGATTTATATATTAAAGACGAAGAAGGATCAAAATTCTCAAGAGACTTTTGAACATTCATCAAGCACTTCAACCAGTGACCCGGGAAATCTTCCATACGCCTTGAAAAGCATATTTGTCTGTGAAACGTCTTGAGATCACCTTTAACTTTTTTTTAAGGGTCCGAAGGGTGAGCAAAGGTCCTACTTCCCACCGTGGTCACGTTTTCTGATTACTCGAGTTGCCCCTTCAAATCGAATGTCTGCCGCGCTCGTCTGTGATTTATATGTTTAGATCAAGGCACCTCAAAGGATCAAAATCAAATCATGTGAATCTCCAGGATATGATTGCCCAGTGGAACGGTACATGATTGCGACCGCGCCGTTAGTCTAAAGTTTTGCAGCCGGACGGCCGGGACAGAGACGCCGTGCAAGGGTTTAACTGATTTAACTCTATGGCACCCTTCCACCCATCTCTTCTGAAGTCAGGCGTCGTCGGTTGAGCCTTGCTGGCCATGTTGTTCGCCATGGTGAACCAGCTGGTAAACTGCTTCTTTGGTCACCAGAAACCAGAAGGAGAAGAGGCCGTCCATAGTTGACATTAAAGAACATTATCGAACTGGAAACTTGTTTGTTTCGAAAAGTCTTGATCAAAATGATGTATGGCAGAGAATACTGGAGACTAAGCTTTGTGAATGCTCCAACTTAATAATTGAGTATGACTATATATGTATGTATGTATGTATGTATGTATATACATGTATGTATGTATGTTTGTATGTATGTATGTATGTATGTATGTATGTATGTATGTATGTATGTATGTATGTATGTATGTAACCTCTTTAGCACAAAGCCACAAAAAGATTAAAACGGCGCAAGTACACCGGTACCATTGCAAGATCCTCAAATGCATTTCTTTTTCTAGAGTGGAAAATAGAAGGTGGTTGGAACGTGACAAAGACATAATGTGTTGCGGCAATGTTGTGGTTAGGATTGTTGACTTAGAATCTAAAGGTTCTGGGTTCCAATCCCTAGCAAGCCTGAATACCGTACGCTTGAAAGGGCCACTTTACATATATTTCCATTCCCTCACTAGACTCAGGTGTAAATGGGTATCTAGCTGTGGTCAGAGACATCCTCTCAGGAGGCAGGTAAAGCCGGAGGTCCCGTGTTTGAGGAGAGCCACATATCGAGCCGCTGTTAAGAGCCCACCTATCAAGAAGAAAAGGGGTCTGTCCAGTCTTACGCACCTACTGTACAAAACGTATGTGTTACACCAAAAGGCGTTACGTTTTTTTCTGTGGCAAGAGCTGGTTCAGAATAAGAATAAAACGACTCTTCAGTACAGCTTAATTGCGAATATACAAGATTATTGTCTACACATCCATCAAGAACACGTACGGGAATGGCACATCTTCCATTGCGCCACAAACTGTTTTCGTGCCCGATATAAAATACAGACACTTCTGTTGAGAATTTACGACACACCGTCCCTATCACACCTCCCGTTATCCCGTCCCATCACCGTGACATACTGAGGTGATTGCTGGGCCACAAAATTGATAACCCTCATCCTACCGGCGTATGTTTGCTTGTATCTGCGTATTAACCCCGTCGTACGCGTCATATATCACACGCCACACGTGCGGTATACAGGAGGGCAGGCGACATAAAGGGACGAAGTGCACATTTCTAAGAATGAGTCTTATCATAGAATTCGTAGTTTTATGTCATGCTGTGTATGGCTGTCATATTGATGGACTGTAACGTCGTTTCTAAGGGGGCCTTACCGTTATACAGTATATGCAGGGGAGGGATGGATGGGAAAAGATAGGTTATATTTGACATAGTTTATTGCACAACAATTGTAACAGGTACAATGTAAGGCAAAATGCTAATGGCTACTTATATTAATCTAGTACAAACTACAGGAAGGTTCTAGGTATAGGCTATACAATGTTCTAGTACAAACTACAGGGAGTGTCTAGGCTATACAATTTTGTCAATGGTAGATAATATCAACAGGACCTACAATAGGGAGTCGTATATGTCAATTATACAGTTACAAGATGAGGACTTGAATGTCTCATACAGTTAAGTCGCTATTTCACGCATTTTTTGGCAAAGATGTATAGATATGTGTTAGCCTAGATGTACAGATACTGTGTCGGGACATTACATACTTAGTAAGTACACGTATTTTTTCGACTATGCATTGAGGTCTACAGGTATTTAATTATTCGACCTCCGGTTGCTACAGTCCAAAGGCCATAAATAAGCTACAGACATAAACAGCATTTATTCTACGTATGTATAATGGCACAGAAAGAGGCGACAAGGCCAGGTAACCCTACGATGACCTGCCTGATTCAGAATCCTGGCGTTCATCAGGCTGAATGGCTTATATGTCTCCGCTAATGACACGTTTTTATCAGATTTACGTCCGGGTTAACAGGGGAGATACGCTGACAGGCGGGCCTTGTGCAGACGATGTTGGGTCAATCCTAGGTCAAACTGCTGAAAGGATCGGCTAGGAATGATCCAGGCCTGGAATGATCGTAACTGCCCTGACTGTCATTCTAGGCTTTCCCTCCACTAACCAAGTGTCATCCTACAAAGGAAAGCCTGAAACTGATTAGATTGACATAAAATGTTGCTGCATTTTTTTCTTTTTGGGTCGACAAGAATTGCAAACTTTTCTTCTTTTTATCTATCACTTTCGCTGTAACTTTATTCTCAACTTTTGATTTACTTTGAACCCTAGCAACAAATCACCATGATAAACAAAATAACCAATTGACTGTTCTTTTAGATCTTTTGCTGTGAGCTTTCTTGTGAAGACTATGTATCCCAACGACTCTTCCTTCCCTTCTCCTTAAAGAAATAGTGAGCGTTGAGACTGATGTGTTTGGGTAGGTTCTACACTGTGACTGATAGAGTCTTATGCTAGTCTAAGCGTGCTTTCATTGTGTGGATTAGCTCGTTATAAATGTTAACAGATGCGTGCTTATACCATGACAAATGAGACTGACAGGATTTGCTAGCAGAGCAGTGGCGGAGAAAGATAATTATAAAACAGCGAGGGGATATAACATTCATGACACCCACACACAGACATACGCGCCATGCAACTGTGGCGACCTGAATTTGTCATTAGTGAAGTACATTTTTCATATTACTTCGTAAATCTTGGAAGTAAATCTCCGAATTTTATCAAGTTGTAGAGTTTTTTTAATTCAAAGAAGAATCAACTAATGAATGTACGAAGACAAAGTGGCGGCCTACTCAAGTTGTACACAACTTATTTTCAAGCCGCCACTTGTACATTATGGAAAATGAAATATAAGTTTGAATTGTCTTCTTATACATTCTTCATGGTTTATGGTAACACAGGGTTTCAGTAATATGTACATGTACACGCATTGATAAATGTAACGAGATTTTAAGCACTCCCCGAAAGCGTTCTGAGGTTTGTTTGGAGATTCTTTAACATCGTTTATTGTTTGCTGTGTCTGCTTTGGTTAGTCGTGCCACCTATAACATTATCATGCTGTGTGCGCCCTTTTCTTCAACTATGTAGCTATATCATATGAACTGCTATGCTGATAAACCGTGTGTGAAACTACATTGTTGGTATTGTCGATGACAAGATTGTGGTTGCTTTACGCTCTATATTCAGATCATATTTGCGTATAAGCATTGTAAGACTTTTCGGTTCCACCCCTTAAAGCGCAGCCAAAAATAAATCGTTCATCAGAAGTTGTTATAACGAAATTAATCATGATACAATAACAGCTATAAGAGTTGTGCCTGATATCTTTTCAACACACCAAATTGCAACGAGGGGATATGCTGCCAAATCGACAAAATCACTGTGACTGTGTGTTATGTGTAAGAAGATTTACGTCGTTTTATTACAATCTATATTATTATTGACAACGTTTCTCCATCTTGATAATGTCGTGATATTATGTCAACGTAGATGTCTGCATGATGTATTTTCCATCCAGCTCATTTTGAACGGCGTGCTCTGTATGTGTGACAGACCGTGAGAGTTGTATGGCATATATCACACCATGGGGGATCAAAACAGAAACACAACCTCTTGCGGGACGATTTAGAAGAAGGCGTTCTTAATGACGTTATGTAGGGACGTTTCAAAAACTCTCATGGGGTTTACTTTGCCATACACACAGGTGAAATATCTCTACAGAGACAAATATGATAATGATGCAATATTGTCGACAATTTTGCTGAAGATCTTTAAACAGCTTGTGTCAACACAAGATTTGTCAACATAGATAAACATTGGCTTAAAAGTTCAACTATGTCGGCAAATGACAACCAATGATCACGTGACCACTTCAATGTATGGTCATGTGACCTCCAAGCAAATGGTCAGCCATCCTGAAGAAGATCAGAGGTTCTGGATGAAAATTCCAGACGTCGACTGCTTGTGTTGATAAGAACTCCAGTTTCCACATAGATTCATGTTAATATCTGATAATCTTAGGTACGATGGTGCTATATCAAGGTGATCCTCATTTCAAACCAGCCCCTTCCAACCAGTAACCTTTCGGGAAAACCCCAGTAGCTGTAGATCCTCAAGCTTGACGCTGTTCGTATGCTGAAATTATGCACCACAGCGCGCTGTTCCGTCCCACTACACGTCACCTTGATGCAGGGTGATTATACAGTACATCTCCACAGGGGACCGTTTAGAGTTTGAGCTTGCAGCGCCACGGATTTCACTGTCAAACGCCACGGAGCGCCGCGTGACGTTACGCCTTCTACACGATATAGTCTGTGAAAAATCCCTATAAAAATTCCATTTAAGTAATAACATGAACTAAATGATGACATTCACGCTAACGGTGCAGTTAAGTTTGTAATATCCACGAGGTGTCTCCTCAATTAGCTGACATTGACATTGTTTGCAAACGTAACGTTAACTCTTTTAGACAATGATGATATGATCCGATTAAAACTTATGGAATCGTTTAATATGTATAATATCAATTCTTCAACATATCATTTTCAATATTTGCTTTGGCCACCTGAGCATGTTTTTCTGTTCATTTCCTGGTGCCATTTGGAAGATGGGGAAAAGGTTTGGTTGTTGGAAAAAAAATACTAGTAGCCTATAGGGCGGTGTAAAATGATTAAATTCTACTAAATTCTATTAAGAATGGTGCCTTTCACCCCCTTAAAACTTTTGGACCCGCCCTTACTAAAAGTTATGTAAAAGAAAATCATGGGCTTCATACACAGGCAAATTCATTACTGACTAGATAATAGGGGTCGTTTGATCGGCAGTGCCCAGCCCCCACAGGCCAGTATTTACACGCCAATCGCCCACAGGCCTTTAAAAATCAATCTCTGTGCTTCTTCATGGGCGATTATATCGTCAATTGAATATCTGTCAGCGGGCCTGGGGCTACAGGCCCCCGACCCGGCTGGAACTAATTGCCCGGTTCGCGTTTCGTGAACGGTTTGCCTTCAGAAAAGTGCTTTTCAATTTCGAAAGCACAATTTGCTATTGCATTGCCATTTCTTTACTGTGGTCAGCGGGGGAGGTGTGAACAAGAATAAGAAAAGTAGGGTGTGCATGGAATAAGTAAAATACAAGGCGTTCATGATCAAGTATGTAAATATAAGATAATAGAAAAAAACTGAAATTATCAAGAGTAATATACTGTAAATGCAGAAATGTTTGCGGTGGTTTTATGTTCGGGGTTTTCGCGGTGAACTCTTTACCGCGAACTTAAAACCGCTGCGAATAGCCGTTCCATTGTATGACTGTAGCGCTACTATTGTTTCAAACGCGAACTCAAAACCACCGCGAACACTCCATTTTCTCCCTACCGCGAAATTGAATCCCCGCGAATATTGCTGCATTTACAGTACGTAGTAAAAATGGAAACAAAATTTGGATAACGTTCTTGAATCCTGCACGCCATCGATACGTTCCAGCTGTTTAGTTCCCAGCCGCATTTGATAAGTCCCTGCACCTTACGCTCAGTGTAGCGTATAATGAGTAACGGTTAGCCATATTGTGTCTCGGGCTCGGCTCTTGTCGCATGACGGATCAAACGGAAACAACACTTAGCGGTGATTGTTTGTACGTGACGGGTTTCTCTGCTCGCTCATTAGTACGATATAAGACAAGGAGATTCAAACGTGACGGAAGACGTTGTCCCCATGACTACAGTGTATTAACGGTATCATCTTTACATATGTAACAGGGATCGTAACCCAAGTGCAGTATTCTATAGATTTATTGTAAATCTTGTAGGATCTGTGACTACAGACGTCACGGGGGGATCGTGGTGTCTGTGTATATAAAGAACGCAGACAAACGCTCGTTCGCGTGCTAAGGAGTTATTGGTACATCAGGGCATTGCCTGTGATTACATGAACGGATTGGGCAATTTGGCGATTCATTTCAAACAGGCACTCCGCCCCACCTGGAGAGGACATCGATCTGGCGGAACCGCTCTCCGCGGAGCTGGCACACGGGGAGGAAGACTTTCATGCCGCCTACAAAGTGTCAACTGTCACGTCATTCAAGCCGGAGGTGCAGCCATCCTGACGAGAGCGTCCCGACTTCAAATGGCACCCGGGAGCCGAGAGACCATCTCCTGCCAACTGTTAACCCCTGCTGGGCTCAGACGGGCGAGAAGATTTGAACCAAAGCGGGTCGATTGAGCGCCCTTCCGATAACTGGAGGTGTTGTGAAGACGTCACTAGAGGGGAGAGAGCGTTGGTTGTGGAAGCCGGCCCATCAGCCTCTGTCAGTCGCGAGGCGGGCAGCATGGCTTCTGTGACCTGCAGCAGACCGAGGAGAAGCCGCCTATCCTACACCCTCCTCGGGTTAACTGCCGCGTTACTGCTCTCCTCTACCCTCGCCGTGCTCCTCTGGCTACTGTCGAACCAGAAAGAGATGAACGAAACCGTACCGCGTGCTAACATCCGGGACATCCCCGTGGTTTCCATGGAAACCAAAGATTCCGTCAACCTTGCTTTTAGCCAGAGCGGAGGGTACGTCAAGAGAACTTCGCTGACCAAGTGGCGGAAGCTGCGGCGGAGGGGGAGAAAGGAGAACGCGCCCATTGACGACGAAGACTACGTTGGTGAGGAACAACGAGATATCCACTGACCATTCTCCATGACTCCCCTAGAGTGGCGGTTTCTACGATGTCAGGCTAAATTTACACCTCGATAGTCGCCCTATTATCTACATGTTTACATACCGAACCGTGTAGTACACTGACTATCATGCAAGAGTCGGACTTAGCAATAGCGATGGAGATGTGCTGGACTCACACTTCCAGGAATGTAGCGCCGTCCAAGGTACTGAAGATACGGCTGTCGTCCGTGGCACTGAACGTGCGGTTGCCATCTATCGGTCGGTTGTTTTACTTCGGCTTCATTATTCAAACACTTGGTGTGCAATGTCGTAACCGTCACCGCGACCACACAGGAGGACATGATCATTGGTATTGTTATAGTAGGTTATATTTCTACGTTGTCATCTACATGCCAACTTGACTACCCATATGCTAATTCGAATCCTGTTAGTGATAAAGTTCATAGTAATAAATTTTGATTACAGTTTTGTGAAAGGACATGATTCTTTGTCTTTGCACATTTGTGCTCGTCTGTGTGACAATTTTACTATCTACAATTAACGGATGGAGTAAGGGGTAGTTTGGAGGGGTTTTGTCAAAGATTTGCACTCTACAAGAGTTAAAAGCAAAATTTAAAAAATATGCTGCCTAAAGTTGGCTAAACTTTTGTCGACGAAAAAGGACAAAAACTTGTAAATAAAAAAGATTTCAGACATACCCACAAGCGAGCCTTTTTGGTCCGTCCCCGGAACAGTTTTAATGCTATCACGCTATCAAAATGACAAAAGTAGTTCCACCTCGTTTATGAGCGGAACAGGCCCGGAGAATAAGTTCCCAGAAATACGAGAGCATTTCACGAGTCATTACTTACGGAAGTACAACGTTTTCAGTAAGCGAGACTTTTAGTACTGTCATATTTTCCCATAGGAAATAATGATGTACACGGTGCCACGGATTCAGATTCATGAAGTACGTTGATGTACTCAAGGTACAAGCCTTTGGGACGACGGGAAAGTACTTCTTAGTCTAGCCATAGTGGCATTATGGTTTGTTGCTGCGAATGGGAACTCTGTGAAAATTCTGAAGAACGACGTATTCTTAAGTAGTTTGAGAAGCAGCCAAGTTAAGCTGCAATATGTCCCTGCTTGGTGAATCACATACTACTTTTAAGAATAACATCACTATTTATCACAGTTCCCCCTTGACGCCAAAAGTTGTTTTTAAAGATTGTAACTGTTGTTGCATTGGCTTGCTTTACGCCATTAAAACTGTATATCAGCGTGAACGGTTGACCTGTGGCGGCGTGCCAGAACCAATAGTCTTGATTGCAATTGTAAGAAGAGATCATGGCGCCTTGTCGTCAACTGGAAACTTACTACAGAAAGGATTATGTAAAATTCAGGGTTATCTTAGGTAGTGAAAAGACCAGTACATCCGGTAAGTTCTACTACTATAAATAAAGAAAATATGGTTCCAAAATCGCCAAGCGTTCCTAGTATATTCGTGTTGCGTTAAATAAGTAGCATGCATGGATATGCGTAGCTCATATCAGTTTTCTTCAACAAATCAAATAAAAGACTAATAATTCCAACTTAGCAGCAGATGAGATCATAGACGACTATCAAATAAACCAATCTATATGCACATCACTTCACAATATTGAAAGCGTTGTATTTTTAGATACTCCGTCTCGATGATGATAAAATACGTGCCGTCCTGAATGAAGAAATTGTCTTGTCCCGGGAGCGTCAAACCAACCCCACATTGTCCTGATTTAAAACGTTTTGCGTGGGTCTCTAATGATGTCTAGTCTATCAAAGATAGAGACCACGTTTCGTGTTTTGCTGCCCGACTCATCCACGTGTATCCCTCAGGTCAACTAGTTTGACCGCTCTTCAACTGTGAGGCAAGCAGCTAATAGCTCCCGTGTTCCCACATCTCTCCGTAGTGAACCGGTGCGCAATGACGCGAAAACCCCTAAAATTATTTCATAAATTTTACGGGAATAGATGGCGCCGCCAGCCTTCTACGTGTGCTATTATTTGGCACGGTCGCCGGTCATGTGTACAGTCGCGTGGGTGAATGATATGTAGAGTTTTAATATTGAGTCCTTGGTCTACACTTGTGATATGCTTTTAAACAGAAAATAATACTTAAATGCAGCTCATTATGTCAATTATCACCTAAGGTTGTATTATCACAAGTTGAAAACAATATGAAATCCATCAACCCTATTAAAAGGGTTTGAGTTATCCTCTCCCAAAGTTTTCAACAAAAATGTACACTGCAGTTCCAAAAAAGTCGCTAGTGGGCCCAAAGCTACTGCCCCAAGAGCTATCCACCATAATACAATCACAATCATATCAGTTACAAAACAGATCTCAAACCAGGAAGTTCCGCTACAGTACAGTAGCAAGGCACTAGGAGGCCCATTGTTGAACTTGACCTTTGTCTACCTGACACCTACTAAATATCATAAACATACAAGCACAGCTTCTCGTTCAAAATAAACAACAAAAACAGAAAAGTTTATGCTTACTTCAATTCTTTTAATTTCTTACACAAGAAAATTATGTACACATCTCAAATTTGCTACAGCTCTATACAATTCAATTTCCACAGCACAATCCATATAATTTTTTTCTTCCTCAACGCTGCAATATTTCTGGCACTGTAGATTACTTTAAGTTTTTAACACTTCGCTGATATTTCTACCCAAAATACCTCCGAAACAAATATCTAAATTGGCATATTCTCCTGGTTTGCTTGTCTATGTTCATATCAACATATAACCATATTTTTTGCATAAAACAAATCATGCAAATTGTAAATTAAAAAGATATCATAATATTTGAGATACTGATGGGATTTTTGATAATATCCTGTTGGGGTATCGGTGGCTAAACTTTGTTTTCTCTCTCTATCAAGCAATAATTTTCCAATTGACTTGCAAAACAGTGCAACCATACCACAATCTCATTTCAAACACATGATAGAATAATAATCACAGACTACTCACAGCTTAAACTTCTTTCCATATGCAAAAGAATTAAGAAATGACAAAAAACAGGTTTCCTATATTCACGGCTTTTGCCTGAAATAAGGGAAGTTCTGCAACAAATTAGGGATTAAATTCCGTATACTGGGATTCAAGACCATAAACAAGGATATTGAATAAAATCAATAACTCAACGACATTACATATGAAACACAAAAACTTGAATATAATAAATACTACAGTACTACAGACTGTACTTCTACTGTATACATTTGACTTATTATCTTATTTATCATGATATCTTGATTGGGAGTGGGACATGAAGACCATCTTTATATACCCTATCAACTAAAATGTTGAATTTATGATTCAGTATTTGCTATAAGATACAACATATATATATAACAAGTTGGACCCAGTCTCATGAAATTGAACAGATCACTATGCACAGAAAACTCATTTTCATGTCAGTCTGTGCTTATTGTTTGATTTTTTCTTTATTTTCACAAATATGAGATAACAGAATAAGTCTTGCATTGCACACAATAATAATGAAGTACATGATACATGTACGACTTACTTGATATACTAATGAAAACATAAGTACCGTTAACTGTAAAATATTTGCAGTGGCTTTGTGTTTTTTACTCTCACAACAAAATGCTCCCTGTCTTGTATTGCGTCACTACAGTAGTCCAACCAAGAGTTTAGACCTGTGAATGCCTTCTTCTCCCACCTAAGGGGAAATCAAGTCCTCGCAAATGAATTACAGTGTGCAGAGAGCCAAAGAGCACAGTTATGGGTGTTAATTTGAACCTGAGTTGGACACTATAGACTACAAACCCACAACTGCAGCACACAGCAAAGCAACTTACTGATAGATCAAATTCACTGACATACTTAATTTCAGACCAGCACTTGGGCAAGTATCCAATCTCCACCAAAGTTAAATTCTCACTGATTATAGCTAAGTTAACACAAAAAAACATGCAACTAATGGGGAGATTCAATTGGCAAACACATATGAATAAGTCAGAAACAAAAGTTGTCCTTATACTTTGATGAATGTTAGAATGCAATCCCTAACAAAAGTTGTCTTTCTTATACCATGATGCTTGCTTTTACTTTGGCCCACAGACTTCTTGGCATTTTACCAATCAGTTTTTTCACATTCCATGATCATATCAGCTTTCCACTTCCAGAGGTTCGTAGGAGTTAGTTCTGCCTCTGCCCCTGTGGATGAACAAGAAGTCAGTGAATAACGGCAACACACACAGTAAGAGGATGTTACACTGTTTATCAATCTTTAGGGTGATCCAATCAGTTAACTGAGTAATGATGATGACATGCTGTCCCACATCTATCAAAACATTCCTAGTAACGTACAGAGGAATGAATGAACTTTTTTGCACGGTTGTAAACAGTTGCACAAGGCAATCACCCAATAGTCAACTTAACCTTCTCCCTGCTGCCTAACTCTGTAACCAATAGGTTAAGTCTTCTTTAAAAAAAATTGCAGACTACAAATGTATATACTACTGGTAGTCTTATCGTACTTCCGTACAGCAAGATACAGATAAATGGTGGCAAATGACAGTCGATATTTTAAGGGAGGCTGTGATTTTCTGGGAGTGTTTGTGTACTACTTCTGTACACAATGTCATGGTTTTTACTAGACCTGTACTTGGTTTTGTTGTGACCATGTATATCCATTTTCTGCATATAATTTGAATCTGTAATTTCCTTTTGAAAAACCAGGGGAAAGAAAAGATACAGATAAAGCTAAAACCAAGGCTCAACCTTACCTCTTACAGCAGCAGAAGATACTATAGGCCGTCTCCCCCTCCAGTCTGTAACACCCTGACTCCGGCCTGTCTTCACAGCACTCTATAAACTCATGCAGGTCTGTTTTAGGGAAGCCGTTCTCCTGGTAATCCTGTTTGTACAGATGTGCACACAATTCATGTTATCGTTCTAGCAATCAAGGTAGAGATTGTATGCATCTGTCAAGGCAGCGTAGCTTGTCCCTATTAGTTTTTTTTCAAATAAGTATTTCAAAAATCATGCCAGGTAAAAATAACCACTGATTCAGAAGTACACATGTATGAATGTTACTACTAATCCACAAAATGCTAACACTGCTTGTGTCTGTGATCTGTGTGTACCAGGTTTTGTACTAGCTTGAAATGTTTTTCCATCATCCCAATCCCCATTGACGGAAAGATCCTACAAAGTCTTTTTTTTTTTCTGTCATCATGTACAAACTTTTATCAATTTGTTCAAATTTGGACATTCTTACATCTTTCCTCATGGACTTTGTCCATCAAAGTTGACCGAATGGTCTAACTATTTTTCCACCATATTCAACAAAATTCCGTCAAATGATGCAATGATGGGTGCTTCCTAGAACCCTGATGTGTACCTTGACAGCCTCATACACGTCCATAATGATGGAGATCATCATGGAGAGGACCACGTAGATGAAGAGGCTGATGAAGATGTACAGGTAGAACCTGCTGTACAGCCATGGCAGCCAGCTCGTCTGCCCCATCTCGTAGAACGTCGCAAACATGTCGTCACCGTTGATGAGCGAGTACATGCACTCCGAGGCAGTGTTCAGCGTGCGGAACTGGAGGGAAGATAATGAAGCCTCGGTCACCAAATGCTTTAGGTTTATGGGGCAACTAATCTAGTGAATTCAACTGTTTTACCATTAAAGAAGTGAGAGAGAACTGAGTTTGTACTGAATATTGGTAGCTAAGAACATAAGGTTTCCAAATATAGTACTTGGAACCATATGGATGATGTCATCATGTTTTATCACCTTTGTCATAAAATTTTTCGAAGAAAAAGTACAGAACTTTAGAAATTCCCAACAACACAAAACTTAATTTTTTAAACACTTGTTGTGCTGTACAATTGCTGTTTGCAGAAAACTAGCATTTGCTATAAGATGTGACATATATGCGTACAAGCACTTTTAAGTATGGATATGTTATGACAAATGATATATATTGGGTTTTAACATGCTTCTCCAATCACATGCAATGAAAAATGACATAAAAACTTGCATCGTAAAATTTGATCTAGAAATCATCCAACTGTATTGCCAATCAGAAAAGCATCTATGGAATCTGAAAGAGACATTCATGTTAAGTAATGCCTACAAGAACATTACATTTTGAACTTTAACCTTTAGCACTCTGAAGTAGCCGTTTGGCACCCCATTCTCTATTGGTTACAGAGTTAGGCAGCAGGGAGAAGGTTAAATGCTATCCATCCCTTTAACTCACCTTGATATGGTACGGTCCCAGGATGAGCCAGCCGGCAAAGGCAAAGCCCATGTACAGCAGGGTTGCACAGAGCAGGAAGCGCAGCACGTTGGGAGCAGATGCCTTCATGGTCAGGATCAAGATCTGGGGAGTAAAGACAACAAATTAACAAAAATTGTATAAAACTTTGCATCTAAAGGGGCCTGCATGCCATTTTCTGAGGATGCTTAAGAATTTACTGTAGAGTATAGAGGTTTTCCCAAATTCAGTGTAGAGCATTGTTGGTATCCCCTATAAAGGCCCCCATGTACCACGTAGATGGTGCAAAATAATCAACACATAATGAGAGCCTAGTGAAGATTTCTTTCTTTGTTGGAAAGCGAATCTTTCCCTCTGATATTCTGCATTTTCTATCAACTCTTTCCTGTTTGTCAGCCTGTCAATATACCCTTTTTTTCTATTTTACACAGCCAACAAATCGTCTACCTTCTTAAAAGATTCTGCAGAAGGGAGAGTACTACTAGTAAGTCTTACGTTGTACTGTCTGAAGAAGTTGAGGTAGTTGAGCACCCCGACCCACACCAGCAGTGCTGCTGTCCCCAACATCAGGCTGCAGGTGTCGTACAGGTCGAAAAACCCTATGAACTGTACACAGAGACTTTCAATGTAGTGAGAAATGTACATGTAGTCACAAAAATGTCAGAAAACTTGCAAAGGGGGCAACCATCATAGATGTAAATGTTAATGTCATCACAAAAATGTAAGAAAACTCAGAAACTTGGCAACCATCAGGATAGTGTTATACTACAACGTATGTTAAAATACAGTAATGTTAATGCACATAAGCATGTTGTCACGAAAATGTCAGATGTCAGAAAACTGTCAAAGGTGTTAACAAGCAGGGCAAATAAACATGATAGAGAAATACTTTGTTAGAAAAATGTGTTCAAACAATACAATAATTGTTTTTACCGAAGAGGGACCTCCCCCAATCTATGAAAAAAAGATAATTAATTGCACACTCAAAAACAAACTAAAATTACATGAAGGATATTATTTATGTTCATTAGGTATAAACCATTGCATTTGTATTTGCTAGTATTGTATTCAACTGTTGAGTAGGAACATAGCAAAGCATTTGTCAATGGAAAGTTTGCTTTAAAAATCTTATGATACATCATTATATGTATTAGATTCTATATTTTTGACATGCATTTTACAGTATTGCTAGTGCTATAATCTAGGAATCAGAAATGGATCAAGAATCTAGAAACATCTCATTTGCATATTTGGGAAACAAAATAAGGGTATAATTTATATTTGTACCTTGTTTTCGATGAGGATCTTGATGACACCCCCGGAGCAGGTCAGAATGTCGCTGATGACGATCATGACATACCAGAAGTTGATGAAGTCCATGCGGTCGGAGAAACTCAGGTCCTTGTTGTAGTTGATTTTGAAGAAGTGAACAAATTCCTGAAAAGGCATCATGTTATAATTCATATGCATCTTCATGCAATAACCACAGAGGGGAAGAACTGTTTTGCTTTAGTTTTTCAGTAACTTTTCGAATTAGTCCAATAATTCAGATATGGTCTCTGGTCTGTCATTAGCTTAAAAAGATAGCCTCATAATCATGATTTCTAATGCTAAGAAATTTTTGTGTCTCCTTTTATCATAAATTAAAGAATTCAATTTCATCTAAATAATACCTCCCCCTGACACATAAATTTGTTATGTACGCCAGTTACCTTTCTCTCTCACCTCTCTGACATATCAAAGACTTATGCTAGCCCTTATTGTTTCAGTAATTAGGCCACACCAATTTAATTTCTTGGTTAACAGATTTTTTTTTAAATTTCAGCATGAGGACATCATTAATACAGAAGGCTGGGGTGAAAACTTGCACCTGACCCTGTTCACTCCCTGAAACTGTGTGCACCAAAGTACAAACTTTCCTCTGAGATTCTGTTTTCATGTTGATTTTCCAATCTAGCATATTTTTTTAAAATTCCGTTAACCAAGAAATTAAATTGGTGTGGCCTTAGGATGTTACGTTTCATTCTATCCCTCTATTATGTACTATGTCTGATAGTTGTAACCATACATTGTACTGTGTACAATTGTCGTGTAATAAAGTTCTTCTGATATTGGAAAGTTCTTCAGAATCTTCACGTTTTATCTGTGTGACTTTTCCTTACACTTTTCAGTCGCCATCCCTTGATGAGGGAGCGTAGACACAGGATACAGGACATCAGGCTCGTTCCCACGACAACCATGTCAAATATGCTGATGAGGTTGAAGCGCCGAGCCAATGGGAGTATGGTACCTAAGGGGAAGAGAAAGCAACTCACTTGTTTAGACCTTCTACCCATTAGATGGTGATCGCTGAGCAACCAAAATTGGATTTGTGTGACTCTTGATTTTAGAATTGGAATATGCATGATGTATAATCAAAAGACAACAAAATGTACAGAATGTAAAATATTCCTTCTGTATCGATGAAATTCATTTAACCACCTTTCAAATATTTGGTCGAATGATACATTTCCTACTGAAGTAACTGACAAACAGCTAAAAAAGAATGATTCTGGCAGTATTGTGACTAGTATACCAAAAGCTCCAAACATCATTGTTGTGTGTAACCAAATACATTGTACATCACCACAAAACTAGTATGTCTATGTCAGCAAGCAGTCTTTTCCAAGGTATAGGTTTGTATTCATTTGAATAGACAAGAACTCCTACAACATTTAACAACACAGTAAAACACACACAGTACAACTAGTCAAAATGTCTCGACACTACTAATCGTCACAGGGCAACAAATTTTGTATTCAATACCTCAAAAGTAGCGCTACCAGTATAGATATCCTGTTATATGGCTGTTATCTACAGATTTAAAACTATAATAAAAGGTTTAAATCTGAGGATTTCTTCAAACATTAAGATTAGTATTTCTGCTTTCATTGGTAAACATTGCATTTCCATTTTCATAATTATCATTCTGCAACATTTCTTTTATCTTGCTGACAGACATGATCTAATTTGTTCTTCTCAGAACAATACATTGGCAATGATTGAATGATTAGGGCACAATTACCTGTGTAGTTAGTGTCTCCCTCAGTGCCAACATGCATAGCTGCATGCACAATGAGATACAAAACAATTAAACATCAATGTCATTACAAGGACAGAATCAGACAACAATCCATAGGGATCAAAACAGAGAATCAACCATACATGTATCTAATGAATGTCAGATTTTGTGCTTGACAGCATATTCATTATATGCAAGCTGGGAATCAAAACCTGCACCTCTGGTTCACTGGGTCGAATCATTCCGGTGGATGAGAGCAATTTCACTACTTTTCGGATGGGAAGTTGCGAATATCTTATTATTCATTATATTGGGAAATACAATTACATGAAAAAGGTTGTGAGTTGAAAATATGCTAAATGTTCCCTTGGGTAGTAGTAGATTATAAAATGAAATAACCTCATATGTACACCATCTACGTATTTCTATTGCTCCTCCTTGCTGAATGCACAGGAAGACAGGAGCCCTCACCTTTCTCATCAGTAAGTGCATGGCATCTTAGGAAGTTCTTCTGTTGTGTGAGACTGATGCCCATTCTACCATCATGGTTGGAGTTGTCATACAGGATCTGGAGTGACGTTCAGTTAAAAACATAACATCCACATTTAAAAAGTTTTGTCTTTAGACAACAACTTCTCAATAGCAAGATATATACATTTTCTTACTATCTATTTATTTCGCTACTCACTACAGTAGTTGTGAAGAATTTTACTCAGTACATGAACCATTATTATAATTTACATGCTCTCATCTTCAAATGCAAAAGTCAATGCTAATCATAGCACCATCTTTACCTAACTAACCCTTGCCCTGCTGACGTTTTTACACAATCTATTTCATTAATTTGATTTCTTAATCAAGTCATTTTCTCTTGACTTTTTCTGAGCTGTGGTGGCATTGTTACTTCT
The DNA here is from genome assembly GCF_035083965.1 of Branchiostoma lanceolatum. Taxonomy (NCBI): domain Eukaryota; kingdom Metazoa; phylum Chordata; class Leptocardii; order Amphioxiformes; family Branchiostomatidae; genus Branchiostoma; species Branchiostoma lanceolatum. Next base: position 6,922,816 of record NC_089732.1, on the reverse strand, counting down.
GCATTCAGTGTGTTTCACTGCATTAAGCTGAAAAATACCCCCAACCCGTAAATATACAGGACCCTACTACAGGCTCTGTATATATATATATAGAGAGAGAGACTATATACATGTATAGGCTTCCCGCAGGACAAGGGCTAAGAAGAGTTACGAAGTAGCCTTAAAGTAGCTTAGACCACAAAACTGGGTGACAACCGACCGTGACATTGAACTGGATACAGTTTGGCGTGCTGTACTTTGTCGTCTGCTGCAGGTGTATGGATCGGATCACCAGGTGCACTTCCAGCTTGATCAGACTGGGGGAGCAATTGAGCATGTCACTTTTCCATCTCATCCCTCCCAATACATAACACAAGCCTGTACATAACTCTAGTTCCTCCCACTTTAATCTAATTAATGGGCATCCTTTAGCAGTACTGATGATCACAATGGAGCAGAAGTCAAAACAAACACAAGCTGTAATATACGACGGATACATTTACAATATCTTTCTTTGACAGTATGATAAACAGATTCACAACTCTACAATTCTACAACTTGTACTGTGGACAAGAGAGTTGAAAGTATGGATATCATTACGAACCTGTCAAAATTGATGGTGAAATTGTGCTTTTTCAGCCTGTCCCGGATTGTCTCATTTAACCCAGGGGTAGGAGCCGTAACATTGATGCACTCTGGAAGGTAAAGATTTTGATGATTAAGAAATCAGTTTTATTCATGATCAGTTGGTACATACATGTTAGTGCCTGAAAACTATTGCCATTAAAACGTATCAGGGCAGGCAGCAAAAAAAAAAGTTCCTTCAACTCCTCACATCAATAACAATATAACTTGCACAGTTCTTTTCATTGTATAAAATGTTTTTATTATTTTGAAGAATCTTAAGATTTGTCGTGAATACACACCTTTTACCATGGTAGGGTCGAAAATGTAGGTATTATTGTCAGCAAAAATCACCCCGCTCTGAAAGTTCTCGTGGCATATCTGCATGGGTATGGGTTTTCCATCCACATCAGCAAAGTCATAGGATCCTATGGCATCTACCTTGATGTCATAGAACTGGGAAGGAAAAAAAAAGAACAATGAGAAAGCAAACCTCCTTATGGAACTGCTGAAAAATGAGAAAGTGAAACTTCCTTTTGAAACTGCTGAATTTATATTTACAAGAGGTAATGTGTATGCTTTAGTTTTAGGTTTCATATTTTACAGGAACATGTATGTAATTAAAGTTAGTGAATCATCACTTTCCAGATTGTTTAAAGCACAACAACCTCACAAACACCATAGAGACAACAATTGACATAGAGGGGTTGGATGAGTGGGTGAAATACCTGTGTCCAAATGAAGTTGAGTTTCTCATAGAAGACTTCTTTGTTATACACAGCATATACTGGGGAGGTTTTTGGGTAGTAGGTTTGATCATAGCCCGGGTCCCAGTCCTTTAGGAACAGGTGTCTGAAGGCTGTGGCATTCTCTTCTGAGAACGTGACGACAGAAAACTGGCTGACCCCAAACAGACACACCTAATTGGATGGGTGAGAAAAAAAGTTATAATAAACGTCTTAATATTCTTATGCAATGACAGAAACAAAACTTTTTAACCACACAGCCTGATTGAGTGCAAATGTTGATTTCGAAAGTTGCATAGATGAAAAGTGTGCAATTGCAATTTCGAAATTAAACCATTCATAACAAATCAGAACAATATATCTTATGCATTTGATTTTCATTACTTCAAATGTATGGTTACAGACATTGCCAGACTTTGTATTTAACTATGTAAGAAAATACTTTTTTGGAAAAAAGCTGTGTAGAATGGAGGAGTAGGAAAGAGATCAACTTTAATGTTCCTTAATTTGTTTATTTGGGGGGGGGGGGGCTTATTCAGGAATCACAACAGAATAGAAAAGGAGATTTCCTTAGTGTTTAAACAAATCTGTAGTACAGTAGTACATGTTGTAATACATTAGAAATGCATGTTTGCTTTGTCATGTAGTTGCAGTGGAGAGGTCTCCGCAAAAATCAAACCACAGCGAACCTTTCAAAATTTACGGTAACCAAATACACCTTACCTGTACGGTCACCATGATGATCTTGAACACCTGTAAGGTGAGTTTGTAAGGTTTCCTTCCTCGAGCCCTGTACTTCTCACAAGGGTTCATGAAGAAGTACTTCAGTTTCCTTCTCATGCGATCCTCCATGTGAGGTGTGACTATGGACCCGGTGGACGTCACACTGTTGATGGAGACATTCTGATGCTGGAGGACGGGGCTGGACTGGGAGGGGTCCACATTACTGTGGCTTCTATCTCTGACTCGTGATGCATTCATTGTGCCATTAATGCTTGCAGTGTCAATTAACTCTGTTGGACACAAGAAAGGAGATACTGTAATTCACTTTAACTTCACGGTGCAAGGAAAATTGACATTTTCACTGAACTTTAACGTCACGGTGGTGCCAAGTGATTTACAGAACGGATGTGTGAAGGAATCATATTAATCACAATTAGGTTTTTCATGATGATGACAAGTTCAAGGTACAGAGGTGACCGTGAAAACAGTGTACATAAAGTTACAGTGAAAGAAACAAGAACTACATACTCGAAAAGACTTACATACACAAGGCCAGTACACATTTTCGACTATATTTGTACTAGTACAGGGGCATTGCATACAGAAACTGTACATGTGAGGGCATTGCATGCTTAAACTGTACACTTGGAAATTTTCGTAGTGTTTATAGATTGATGTTTTTTTCAATGACCTCACACCGCAAACTTCTGCTCTGTCTTCCACTGTGTAACAACGATTGTTTCAACCTCAAACTCGGAGATATTGCAAATTTGAATTCTACTGTTACACCCAGTAGCTTTGTACACGCCTTGACAGTGTACAAAGTCAGCCTGGCATGCCATGTGTTTTCAATGTCCTTATGAGGGACCCTGGTACTATGTAATACAGTGTTGTATGCTGCATGACTGGGAACCAAATCTATGGATCAAATCACTTGTCTTCAAACGACAAACAGCATACTTTCAATTTACACAGGGAGTTATATAGCCTGCTTGTTTCAAACAAGAATATATGGCCGCTTTCGTGGCCCTCAAATAATATGTCGACATGTGAGACTGGTCACGGTTCAGTACTCGTGATCATTGGCCTCAAATACCAGGTCATGTTTGCCCGTTCAGCAGTGACAGGGCAAAGGTAAACACACTTCTGTAAAATGTTCCTAGATTCTAGGACAACAAACATAGATTCTACATCATGAATATTCCTTCAGACCTTGCCAATCAAGGTAGTACGACATATCAAATAAAATCCGACAGAACAATTAATCTAGACCACTGAAAATTTTTACTATAAAACTTGAATCATAAATTTTTAATATGGCAGGAAATCGTCTAGCACTAGTAGCAGGAAAAGAGGAACTTGAAACTTCGCGGCCTCTTATAAAAAGGCCTTCTTATAAAAAGAACAGAATAATACACAATTTCACTGCACCCACCTCTGTCTTTACCCCCTCTACGCCTACTCATCTAGGAATTAGCAAAACTATAGTCGCTATTTTTGCTAAAATGATAAAATTGTTCAGAAACCGTCAGAGATTTGGGAACTTGTCAGCCATCTTGGAAAGATGTCATGTCATGTGTTGTCATGTGACCGACAGGTGACATTGGCAAATTTGGAAACCGCTCAAAATTTCCCTTTTCCACCAAGATTCCGTCAGAAACGTGGGGAAGTGACTTATGTTTTCGACTGATGGACAAAGTTTGACAAAGTAATAACGTTACATAATAAGCGAAATTATTACAAAATTTAATATTTTGGATCGTGCCATTATTTCTAGGTTGAAAGTTTATATGAAAATGCACATTAGACTATCAAAAAAAAACAATTGCACAAAATATGATAATTTGATTTAAATACTAATACGTTTGTATACTTCAGATATTTTTATCTATGAAATGTATATATATTGTGGATTGTATTTCATTTCTATGGCTTTAGTTCACCCCCTTCAGTATTTTGAGTGGACTAGTCGAGTCTTCAAGATGGCGGCGCTCGATGAGCTCGGTGAGTCAGGACTTTCCACAAAATATTTTTACCACCCTTCAATATTCACTCATTTTTCTCCCACATAATCGATATACAGTATACTCAACATACTCAAGAAGCAATTTCCGTCCTAGTTTTCTGTCTTTCTGGGTGGATTGCGGTAGAAATGGGGTTTTATTTGGGTGTGTACGTGCGCAACGTCTGGCTGCAGCAGACAGCAGAAAATGAATGACATGTACATGTACCAGCCGGATAGCGCAACAGACGATAGCACCGCTGCAACGTGACATGATTTTGTCTCACAATCAGCTCAGTTTATATCGTACAGAACTCCAGTGTGATTGTTTATCTATGGGATTTGATTCACCCCTTCTTTTAACGTAAAACTGGCCCCACCCCTTGGAAAAAATTCGCTGATGGTTGATACATGATGAACATGGCTCTTGTTGAACATTGCTGTCTCATTATCGGGACATCACACTATACTCTTCAGTTATTGCAGTTTTAGTAATTTGATCACGCTTTCTAAAACTTGTATATTTTAGCAAACAAGTTTGTGAGTAATCAGCTCCCTACAAGAGTTTGTTTGCTTAGTTAGTATCAGATTTTGTAATGTTCTCAACTGAGAACTCCATATATTAATTTTTAAACACTTTTTCAAAAATGCAATATGAATATGTGATGCTGTTCAATTGACTTTACACAACTGTCCGTTTGTATATGTATGTATTATGAAAGCAGCAAAACTAGACAGCATGCTTTTACCTACATTACATAGGTGACAATGTTATAAGTCATGGGATGATCATGTAATGATGTAATGATCATAATGCATCTTTTGCCGTACATGTCAGAGATTTACTGTTTAGTTAGTGGATGACCTTTGACCATACTCTGTCTGTTAGAGGTCAATCAGTTCATCCCTTCCTTTTATGGGGAGGTGTGAAAGATAAAGTGATAATCTCTTTACAAGGCAACTGGGGCATCAAATGTTAGAATGCCTGCCAAGCTAACATATAGTATAGAAAGAAGCTGTAGTTTCTACTTGTGTTTGACTAATGTATTATGTATATCATTTTATATTTCTGAGTTTAACTGCATCTGTCACAATTGAATTTCTCACTCTATGACACCTTTGAGTCATGGTGGCAAAGCATGATTTTATTGACACTTACATTGCAACACTCAGATTTTTAGAAGTCATGAAAAGTTATTCCCTTATATTTTCCTAACAGTGTCAAAGAAATACAAAATAAATGTACATACATGTACATGTAGTTTTGTATGTATGAATATATGTTTTGGAAGCAAGTAACATGTACACAACTGCAAATTCCTACAGACAAATTGTATTTGTGATTGCATTTCAAGCAGACACTCCCTATTGAGTAAACTTTGTTATTAAACCCTCACCCAACTGACTTACTCTAATTGTAGCAAGTCTCAAGCCTTAATTTAGGCTTGATGGTAAGAATGGTGGTCAAACTTAAAAGTGACTTTTTTTATTATACAGTAACAGTAGAGTCCATTCCGAGTCACCGTGAGGGTTTTATGATAATATTTGTAATCATTTTGAAAAGTTTCTAATAAAAGAATATCTGACTGACAATAGTTCTAAATTTTTCTAAAAGATCAAATCCAAAATATGAATTTATTTGAATTTAATTAGATAATTTAGAAATATTTTGAAAGTAACTGCACAAAAACCTCTTCATTTGTAATAATTTCTAAACATCTATGTGATTATTTAACTTTTAGAAATATTAACAAGAAATGGTAGAAAATGGTTAACAATGGTAGAATGGTGATTGCCCCCATAAAAGTAGGTGCTAATTAATCTGGCCCTTCTGTCTGCCTTTGTACATCTTTAGACTTCACTGCAGGACACCGCTCGGTCCTTTGTGGAAAGCATTCTTCCCTAAACTTCGCAAGGATGTGTGAATTGCTTTCTTCCCAGCCCTCTGACCTATTTATAGAGGTGTTACAAATAATGGTAGAAAATGGTAAGAAATTGTAAAAAATTGTAAATAACGGTAGAATGCTGTTAGGCTACACCAAGTAATTTTTATGGATGACGTCCTTTGGAGACCCTAAATCTAATGCAAGAGCGCGAAAAAAACCCAAGAAGGGCCGAAAAAACAAGATGCTTATATTTGAAATATAATAGTCGACGACAAATGTTAGGACACAAATTGAATGAGAGAACACAGTGTAACAACTAAAAATTCTTTTATTCATCATGAAAACAGCAATAATTTGAATAAATCAGTTGAAGTTGAACAGCAGTTGTTGTCCTGTCCTGTTTCTTTCCATATCCCATTGATTTTGCAGGCCTGCAGAAACATGGTAGATTTTGCAGGCCTGCAGAAACATAGTATATTAAAAAGGAACTCTTAGGTCATAGTTACAGGAAGCGGAATTTCTTGTGTTTTTTTCTGGGAACAGACCAAAATCAATGCGCGCGCGGACGTCATCCATAAAAAATACTTGGTGTAGCCTTACCATTATTTAGAAACCATTGTAAATATCATATTCTACATCATGAATATTTCTAAAGTTTGGGAAAACTTAAGAAATATTTAGAAAGTTGAAATCACATTCAAAATATTTCAAAAGTATCAAATCTCTTACACAAATAATAACAATAACTTGAAAATAGTTCTAAATTATGACAATAACAACCCTAGCGGTGACTTGGAATGGACTCTATCTTTACATAGTTGATCGTGCACACATCACTTAGGTAGTTTTTAAAGTATCTTCACTTATCTAACATATTTCGGAAGCTGGGAGATTTTGTTTGTTAGGTATGCTTTGGGTATTGGAGATTTAGAAAGTTAAAGTTAAAGTCCTCCCCGCACCAGACGATGCATAAGGCGGCGTCCATCTCCGTTTGGGCAGCCCTGGGCCACACAACTTTGTGCAAGTCACTACAGCAGGGGGCTAGTCCACTGGTAGTGGTGTGTGTTTAACTACCACACTCTTTCCCAAATGCTGAGTGCTAAGCAGATAAAGCAGTATGTACCATTTTTAGAGTCTTTGGTATGACCCGGCAGGGGATCAAACTCACGACCTACCGTATGCAAGGCGAACACTCTACCCACTCGGCCATTGCGCCGGTTTTAGAAAAGCTGATGCAAAATACAATACATGATTACCCTACCTCAGTCATGGTCAGGTTCCTGTCAATCATGTTTCCAACATCCCTGTATTTATGAAAAAAAAGGCCTTTACTTCTCCTAATATTACATGTATCAGCAAACACTGCCAAACAGCCTTCTTCTGGCCAAGGCTAAAGGACACATTTTTGAAGAAAGATTACTTTTCTGCTATGAACAGACACAAACCATCTGTTTTTCTCTTGTTCTTTTCCCCAGTGGTGTTTGGAACACCATACCTTATCATGAACACAGGCCAGACTGACAATACTTGATAAATGGTGCACACTCCTGGAATCCCTTGTGGCAGGAAAAGGCACTGATATATATAACATTTATGGTGACTCCTCATAAAGTATTCTCCCCACATCCATCAAATCATCCAATGTTCTCTCTCCAGTAGATCAGGTCTGTTGGTGCATTTGAACCCAAAATTCAAGTTGCTACAAATTTGAAAATAGGAACAAGCCAAAATCATAATATCTTCAACAGTTCATTGAAATTTCATATTTCATAATACTTTGATTTTTACAGACATATTTTTCTGTGTGAAGTGTAAACAGACTAGCACATAGGGGGATTCACCATGGAAATATGTCTCCTTCACATCCAGGCCTTTTTTTCATGCTGAATTATTGAATTTGATATTCTTCATTCTGATAGATGTAAATTTATCATTTTTTAAGTTAAAGGTCTGCAAGTGAGTCTAAGTCCTAGAACTTCTGGTATCTCGTTGAAAGTGCCTACAAAGAATATTGTCACTACTTTAGCATCCATATTACTATGTTTTCTGAACTATGTTTTGAAAACATATTCCCTTTTGTGCCATTTACTTTTCTACTATATTCATCAACAAAACATGGAAATAAAGAAACTCTTCCTTATTAATATTCCTGCTAGCAAAACCAGATGTACTCACCACCTATCTTCAGATATTACATGCAAGGCATTTTATAATCTCAGTCTACGTGTGAAATATTGATACTTAGGCACCACATGCTAATACTAAGTTAAGTTGCTCAAGCCAGTCTGTCAGTTGCAGCCTTATTTGGTGTTAGAGTAAGATGACAGGAATTCATCCTGTTAGGACCAGGCCTCACACAGTACTTAGACTGTATGTGTCCAGGATATGCCTGACTGGGACACTGTTTGAATTTCTGATTCAATACATGTAATTCTAAGAAACTGCCAGAAGGTTTTTGTCATCCCTAAATTGTACCAAGGAGGTTATATAGACCTCCTTGATTGTACCTGACCTTATAAGCTGTAATTAAGCTTCTTTGTAAAGTAGGCTCTGATCTTGCTCTTTTAGAGTACATAGAATTGATTCCAAAGCAATTGCTCACTTCCAAAAACATTTACTTAAATTTGCGCCATTTTATTTTAGTATTTTTACAAATTTTAGTATCAGCACAAATAATTTGTATGCATATTTTGTTATATACACTATTTGATCCACCATTCCACAAACATTTTTGTATGAATATTTTGTTATATACTTTATTTGAATTTGATCCACCATTCCACAAATTGTTAGAAGCCACTATACACCTCAGTATGATTTTATAAATCATCTATTAGATTTGTATGTCAAATTCTTTTCATTTTGTGCATGTACGTTGTCCTTATTATGTACTTTAAAATTGGCTTCATGCTGAGGAGAATTCACACGATTACTGTAAATTATGTTTACTAGTATTTGTGAGGTTTGTAACTTCAGGTTGGGGCTTCAATAACAGTTTCTTACTTTGAATACTACTGTATGAGGCAAAGACATACAGTACTAGTACATGGTACCAATACTGGGCCTTCCTTACATTTTGTTGCGGTATCCCTTTTTTTCTGTCCTATAGAATAACCCTATTGAGAAGGTTTCAAGTACATTACATTATAGCAATGTTGAATTTCATATAAGTTAGATGCTTCCTTGCTCTATTGTTATACAGTTTTGTTAATGTTAATCTCTTTCTGTGCTATAAAAGCGGTGTTATGTTTTCTCCAAATATTTATTACCAGGTAGCAATGTTATGTAAATATATGTATAGGGTGTTATTCATCTACCTGAAATGATTTTTTGTCTCGACTCTCACTGCACGTTTTGTACATGAAGTCATCAATAAATGAAAGGCAACGGATTGATTGACTGTCATTAGATGGCATTCCAGAAACATCAGATTGGCATGATCATGAGAATGGCAGTGGTAACAAAGAGTTCCATGATCTATACCTTCGCCAAATGATGTTAACGTTTTTCACTTGTATTTCACAGAGGTTTGAGATTTGAGATTTCTTGTTCATGTATGCTGAAGTTTTTGTGGTGTTCCCTTCTTGAGTTATTCTCTTTTAAAGTCTGAAACAAAATTTGCCCTCGCATTTCCCAAAAAGCTGCTATGGGGCCCAAACCTACACTTATTCAAGTTATTGCTCTCTGTCCCAGAGCTACATGTATGTACCACTCAATAATCACTACCATATAGCATGTCCAGAACACAGAAAGTTCTAAATACAACTGTACTGTAAATGAATTTTTATGGTTTATATTTTGCACTAAGGGGCAAATGGAGTGTTTGCAGTGGTTTTAAGTTCGTGGCAGCGCTATAGTCACATACTGCTACCGTATTGGACAAAAATATTCACAGCGGTTTTAAGTTCACGGTGAAACGGTCGTCGCAAAAACCGCGAACATAAAACCACAAACATTTCTGCATTTACAGTATTTCAGCGAGGTACGAAATTTTAGATTTCTTGCTCCTGTATATGCTCAAGTTCTTCTGGTGTTCCTACAGAACAACTGGAGCGTGTGTTCCTGCGGCTCGGCCTGGCGGAGACAGATGACCAGCTGCAGGCCACGGTGTCCAAGTTCCTGTCGCCGGTGCTGCTCAAGCTGTCCAGCACACAGGAGGGGGTCCGCAAAAAGGTGACAACCTCTGCCTTAACTTAACACTGGGGCTGGAGTGTTAATTAAAACATGCCAAAGTAGCTGAAAATTCACAGACAAACGTCTGGAATATTCCTGAACTTAACCCTCAAGTTGGTACTGTAATTCTTGTTTCTTTCACCGTGAAAAACCTGTTGAAATTATTTATGATTCCTTCACGCAACTGTTCTGTAAATATGAAGTAAAAGTTCAGGTGAAAATGTCTATTTTCCTTACACCGTGAAATTTTGCTACCGTGAAGATAAAGTGAATTACAGTAACAAATCAAGCTTGTTTGAATTGATGACTATTCGTTGTAGCCAAATCGTTTTTAGGATCTCAGGCAGCCCTGGGAATTTTCCCATTGAATAGGTTAGACCACTAGCCTGACTAGATTGTTCTCCTAGCGGCCAGCCCAAGGGTTAGTCATTAACCCCAGCCAGCGAGAGATTGTGTAAACACAGGCTAGCTAGACCACTAATCCTAGAATAACTTGTGTAGGAATCTGTGAGATAATTTCCACCCCAGGCCTCTTCTTTCTTGTTCGTTGCTAAGTCCAAACGTAAATGTTTATCACTCGAAAGTTCATCTGTGTTGGTAGAAGTCATTCTAAATCAAAGTTTAACTGTAATTGCCACACAAAATTTTTGACTGTTCAACTCCTTGACAAAGACTGGAGTTGAACAGTTGAAAATTTGGGTAAGTGCAATTTTGTGTTGGCAATTACAGTTAAACTTTGATTCAGAGTAAATGTATCTTGTTGTTGTTTAGGTAATGGAACTACTGGTGCACTTGAACAAGCGACTGAAGAGTCGCCCCAAGATTCAGCTGCCAGTGGAGTCCCTCTTACTGCAGTACCAGGACCCGTCAGCAGTCTCCTTCGTCACTGTAAGCAACTGTTGTACACCATCATCATCTTCCACTGGTTTCTGCATCTGCAGTTGTAGAAACGCCCTGCAGTTGCATTCAGTCTTTCTTGATCTTCCACTTTGCCTTGCATCTTGCAAGCTCCCTTAGCTCCTTAGTCCATAGTGACCATAATAAGCTGCTCCATAGTTTGAACTGTGCATGTGCAAGGTCAAAGGTGAAGGTACCTAAACAGTTCTGGCCTAGACTATACTTGATACCATGTTCCTTTTTTTATGTCTGAGGAGCCTTCAACTTGGACATATTACCCACAATATCACTCTGTGCATGCACATTTAAGTCATGAAATGGCTTATAGTTATAGAGTGAAATTATGTGTCAGAATTTTTAATTGTTTTGGGTCATCTTCACTCTTTCCAGCTTTCTTTGAATTTTAGTTGTTGTATAATAAATCCACAAAACTTTTTACGTTTCAGAATTTCACGATAATCTACATCAAGATGGGTTACCCTCGGCTGCCCATGGACAAACAGGTGGACCTGCTCCCCTCCCTGCTGCAATGTCTGGAGGACAAGCCTCAGCCGCATCAGGATAGGTACAACATTGGCTTTAAAAAATTGTTTTGCTTCCAATATTTTCGCTGTCAAGACGTTTTGCCATCAAAAGGACACCTAATTCTAACCTTTAACTTAACCTTCTCTTTGTCATTCAGTCTGAAAAAGACAATGACTATGGTACATTTTGTTTACCTTAACCCTAATGATAACGCTTACAACATAGAAATTTCGCTACAAAGAGGGATTTGTAGAAACTTAGATTTAAAGCCAAATTGTACATGTGATCATGATTGCGATATGTCTTGGTGCCAAAATGTCCTGAAACCCAACATTTTAAGCTGTTGTATAAAAGCCACAACATATTCCAGACCTGTTTCTACCATTTAAATGTATGATACTTTTTTGTCAACATAGCATTTCTTTAAAAATAAGGAATTTTGCCAACGAAGATGTTTCAGCAAGATTTGATGAAAGTGCAATGGGAAGAAAATTAAAGATCCCCAAATGTAGTTTTGAAAGCTGTAAATAATTGATGATAACCCACCTATTAAAGAATGTAGTATGGAAGAGTAAAACAGTAATGGAGTAGTGAAACAGAGTTTGGGATGTAGAGAGTTTTCACTCCCAATTTGTCCAAAATACATGTATCTATGACAGGAAAACTGCATTGACTTGCTGTCTCTCACTTTGTGTGTATGGAGGAGGGTCAACCTCAAAAGTCAGGAGTCCTTAGTATCAATTATTCAGATGTCTGTTTTGAGGTTGGCCTCTTGACCCACATACTAATTAAATCAATAATGCAGAGTTGCAGGCCAATCAATAACAAGGGAGATAACCCGATCATATAAGTAGGTCTGCTTGTTATATGGCTCAAAACATGTTCCCTTGGCACAAGTGGGTCATACAACCTTTCAATGGAGCAAACTTGGCTGATCTGCAGAAGTGGTTTCAATATCTTTGAGAGAATTTTTATCTCAAATTTCAATCAGTAAGTATGAATAAAAATCATATGTGGGTCAAAAATGAAACAATTCTGATAGTACATGTATGTATGTACATGTCCTTTGGATGTAAAATTGTGCTACGATTCTAACTATTTCCTTGTTCTATCCTTAACCTGGCCTAGTTCGTTTGATTCCCAGATCTTTAATGGAATACAACTGAATCACTCACTCACTCACTCACCCACCCACCCACTTGCTCACCCACCCACTCACCCACCCACCCACTTGCTAACCCACTCACCCACTCACTCACCCACACAATCACTCACACACAAACAAACATACACACACACACACACACACACACAGTCACTCACTCAGTCACGGGTAATCCTTTTTTATCATTAGTTGTTCCCTATGTTTATCTACTAAAACCTTCAACATTGAATACAGCATTATTGGTAGTCTTGACAGTAATTCCCCGTGCCGTCCCCAGCCTGCTGCAGCTGATGATGCCTGTCCTGAACCATCTGAACATGCCGGAGGACCCTGAGCGCAGGAAGGCCATGTTCAGACTGAGTGAGAAACCCAAGACTGCCCAGATCATGCTGGAGTTCATGATGGACATGTTACTCCTGCCTTATGTGTAAGTTTGTCTTCAGGTCTTACAAAAATTAGTTAATGCATAGAAGACTGAATCAAGGTTGAACTGTAATTGCCAACGCAACAAATTGGACTTACCCAAATATTTGACTGATCAGCTACAGTCTTTGTCAAGGAATGAGCAATCCACTGCTTCTGTGACGTCACGTTATGCAGATAGGACATGTGACTCGGTGAGCAGTGGATCAAAGTGAAGCATAGAAGACTGGTCATCTTGTTCTTTATTTTGGCTGTCAGATGAAATATCAGTTTGCACCTTATAGAATACCTATTTTATTCTATTTCAACAAAATAAATGATTTTGAAGACATATATAGATTCTTCGTTTTTGTTCTTTCAAAACTTCTTTGACTTTGGGATTGACTTTGGCATTCTACGACATTAGTATCCGTTTTTTAAAATTATCAGCATGTGTTTTCTTATTTTGCAGCTGCTTTTTACGATTTACAGTATAACCAAAAACTTGTGGAAACGGACGAAGATTGATGCGTACACGAATGTCATCCATATAATCAAATCAACAAGGAAGTTGAAACAAATAAAGAAATGAATAAAGAAATAAAAGAAGCAAAAAAGCAAAATTGAGTGTGTGATTCCTCTCCAGGGTGTTACCCCCAGGGGGTGCCCCGGCAGCAGAGGGTGCGGAGGGGGGGAGGCCGCAGTCAGCCCCTGCCAACTCATCGGGTGGAACTCCCCCCGGCATGAGCCAGGCCTCGGTCAAGAGGGTGACCGGAGACAAACAGTGGAAACCTGAGGAACTAGAAGAGGTTAGTCATATTTTGGGTTCCTCATGAAATCTGTAAAGACATTGTCAAAATTTTAATGAGAAATCCTTTTATATCTTAACCGGAAAAAAGTGGGTAGGTGACTTGCTATTCAGAGCAAGGAGAGCCCTGAAATTGACCCGCACATAGCCCAAAATTTGACTTGCTCCCCATTTTTCTGAGAGAGTGGGTGAGCCTCAGACCTTACATGTATTGAACACCCCTCGTACTATTGATGGATTCTTAAGTAGTGTAGTACTGTATGTTACTTTGCTTTTGAATGAATCACAGTACTGCTAGCTACTTAGAACCTTTAGCACACTGAAGTAGTCAGTTTGCACCCTATTCTCTATTGGTTATAGAGTTAGCCAGCAGGGAGAAGGCTAAAACAGCATCTTGCTTCAGCTCCTTTTTACTCTTACAGGTAAAAGTTGGGATAGTAAAGTTCTTGGGAGCAGACATCTTTGCTGATGAAGAGATTATCCCACATTTACTTGTCGGCATGTCAGACACAAGACACGGGTAAGTCTACTTTCACTTTCTTAGTATTATCATTGCTCTACTCATCTCAAGTTCTAGTAGTAGAATCATTCCAATAGTACTACATGTAGTAGAATATTTTTGTACCAAGATTTTAAGATACTCTTAACACTAATGATGCAAAAATATTTGAATATGCTTACTGTGAAGCCTTTCGAATTATGAAGTATTTCAAATCATTAATTCTAAGTCTTTGAATTATCAATGTGAAGTCTTTGATAGTCATATCCAATGCAGTACATATGTTTGAGTTGGCTACGATATTACAACATAGAACTTTATGTTATATACATGTGCCAACACAGATGAACTTTCATGCTAAACATGATTAGTAACATTGAACTTCTTTGTTTTTTTCCTTCTTAAGTGTTGCAACTGCTGCTGATTATGAGTTCAGAAGGAAGCAAAGGTAGGAATTTAGATTTTACTTATTTATTAGAATTCCAATGCCTTATATAATATATCTTGCAAAGTAATGTGTAATATTATTGTGTTCTATAAAGCACTTAAGAATCATGTTAAAGTTGCAGGATTGTTTAATTGTTTGTAATTACATATTTACATTACTGGCTGGGCTCAATTTGAACCTAGTACCTATTTGATTCTTGTTGGTACTTTGAAAGAAAGAGTTTCTAGTTTTACAAAATTGTGCCGACTCTTACAAGTAGACTGCCTCTATTTCAAATGTATATGCATGAAATGTGCTTTATTTCCCCAGTGGTATAGACTGGAACAACACTGCACTCATCACCAGACTGTACAAACTGTTTCTCGGGTACACTGCTGAAAAGCCTACCAAGAAGGTAAATCATTTCATCTTGTAGTTACTCTCATTTTTCTTCTGGTTAATGGTAAATGTGACAAGCTTGTTAGAATTCTGTGAAACTAATTGCTTATTAGAACAATTTGTCTGAAGAAATTGCTCTAAATGATAACGTCTGTTCAAGCTTTGAGTGCACTTTGCAAATGATGTCCCCAAGGAGATAGTTTGAATTGTTCTATATGATTATGGTCTCACACTGTATGATTGTGGTCTCACACCAGGGTGCACCCACCATCCGACCGGAGCTGCGGCGAGAGCCTGCTGGCACCAGAGTGAGGCTGAAAGTCTTCCCGTACTACCTACGGTCCCGCGAGGCAGCGGAACACTTCCCAGGCAACTTGCAGGTGCGGCCCCAGAGTCTTCATTTGGATAAGATTGGGTCACATGTCAAGAATTCTATCTTTATAAACTTATTTTGGGCCTTAAAGGAAGCCCAATCAATATTAGGGTAAAAAAAGTTAGAAGGTGGAGTTTGGAAGTCAGTTTATTTAGTCATTTCTGTACATGATTTGCCAATCTCTGTAGCAGGAAAAGATCATTAAAACAGTGCTTGCACTCAACCATACTATAGCCTGGTAATGATGAAATGGCTATGTGGAGATGGATTTGTGCGTCTTACACCCTGGGAGAAATGAAATGACTTGGATGATAAATAATTTCTGATGAAGAACATTTTAGATTTATTTGTTGTATTTTCCAACACCTATTTTTGTCAATCTTCATATCATATCTTCATATTTGAAAATGTATGACTTTGCCCACCACAGATCATATTTGAATGCCTGTATGGAGTCCACACCAATGCCAAACTGAGACAGATGACCCTGCAGTTCATACATTATATCTGTTCATGGTAAGACAACGAGATCGTTATTTGTATTAGATTTTCCAGAAATGTCTTTGACTGTGTGTTTTACAGAAAGTTCCTACCGGTAATATAAGTACTTGTATGGATTAAAACTAAACCGAAAACAAGTAATTTTCATTGAGTAAAAAGACTCTTGTTACACAACCAAGTGATTCATTTAACCGACATTTCGGTGACCATCAGTCACCTTCTTTAAGGTAATTTTGACTGGTTTACATTGCACTGCAGCACAGGTGTCGCTGCTTATAGATGCGTTCCCAAATGCAAAGTATTTACATATATACAGTCACGGGGAACGGCATCACAATGCGGTCCCAAACGTACAGAAGTGTAACACATACACAACTGTTGAGAAAAAAAAAATGCAACGATTATCATTTACTTCTTAAGAATGTGGTCCCATAAGAAGAAGAAGATGATAACCGTTGCACAGAAGAAGGTGACAGATGGTCATCAAAACGTCGGTTGAATAAATCACTTGGTTGACTAAAAAGAGTCTTTTTATTCAGTGACTTATCAACCTGATGAAACTATTCACAAATTCATTTTCATGATTGCAGTTATGATATGTCCTGATTACCCATATGTTTATATGTGTCTCAACAGTGCCTCCGATGCCAAGATCCAACCGTTGGGTCAGCTGGTCCTAAATGCACTACAGAAGCTTATCGGGGAAGGCAAAGAGGTAAGGACATTGCTTATGGAATGAATCTAGAGCATGTAGTTTTTGCAACTGTTAACACTGACTCCACGAATACTGTAAATGCAGAAATGTTTGTGAGGATTTAAATTCGCGTTAAAGAGAAAATGGAGTATTCGCGGTGGTTTTGAGTTCGTGTTTGAAACAACAGAAGTGCTACAGTCACACAATGGACCGGCTCATCGCGGTGGTTTTAAGGTTGCGGTAAAGAGTTCACCGCAAAAACCGCAAACATAAAACCACTGAGAACATTTCTGCATTTACAGTATTGTAATAGGTTTTCCATGGGTATTTATATAGTCTTACATTGTTCCTCTTTTCTGTTGTTGTATGTTATTCTATATCAGATGATTCTAGCCTGTTGGAATTTACATTATTTTGCATAAATTTGATGTCACTGTGTCTTGTAGCAATCCTTCTTTCCACACTTCTGCTGTGACTTGACTGTTGATGTGTTGTTGTTGTCTCTTTCCTTGCTTTCCCTAGTTCAAAAAGGTAACCCTCAGTTTTCTCCTAGTTATTCTCAACCTTTTACTATCTCTGTCTCTCTCTTCACTATGTCTCTCGTTCCTTAAAGGAAACCCAAGCAATATTGGGGCCCAAAAAAAATCAAATTTTGAAAGTCAATTTATTTAGTCATTTCTATACAAATGATTAGTTCAAACAACACTATCATAATGTATAGCAACGTCCATCATGCAAAAATATGACATCGTTGTGATGTGGGAACTCACTGAAAATCATCGCCGGGTTTTTGTAGGCTCGTGAAACTAAGGGAATCATTGTACGGGACATTTTTGTGCGGTTTCAAAATGCTCCAAGTATGAAGTTATTACGCAAATGTGCTAAATGGTGTTAGTAAGTGTCACTTCCTTAAAGACATCAGCATTCTTTTATTTCCATATTTTGGGCCCTACTATTGCTTTGGTTGACTTTGAAAGTTCACCCTAGTAAGAGGTATGACTACGCACTAACACTGTTCAGAACAAAATTCTTTGCTTCCTCCCACTGGGCTAACTTCCAAGGGTGAACATTGATTGGTTTATTTCAGGATGCAAAGTTGCGCAGTCTGGCTTATGTTGCCATAGGAAAACTTGCAAAGTAAGTATGATTATCTTAAGGATTGTTTTAACAAGCCCAGTTTTCAAGAAATTGCAATTAATATGTGTTAAAGATTAGTGGAACTATTTCATTGCCAAAAACTACTGTAACTTGGTTGTATAAAAAGAGTCTTTAACTAAAGCTTAAAGCAGCTTGTTTGAAAATTGCAACTAAGGTGAAGCTACATCATATCTTGATATTGTGCAGTTACTGTATATTTTATAGTTACTTTTGGCTTTGCATACATGAGCTAAGATTGAGCTTATTTTCTTGTCTTTTCCCAAGTCGTCTGCCTCATCTGTTCTCCAAGGATATCGGCATGGTCCAGAAGTTCTTTGATGCTGTCAGTAAGGTGGGGGAAGTCCACAGCATATATTTCAAATGTTGTAACATTTATAATAGTAAGTAACTGTTTGGCACCCAATTCCCTATTGGTTTCAGAGTTAGGCAGTAGGGAGAAGGTTAAATCATGTGCTAGTGGCGTCAAGCAAGCTGTGAAAGATTTACATTTCTGTGACCTCATAAGGAGTTAGATATAAATCTGTTCAGTCACAGTGAATACATTGTTTTCTATGGAAATATTTTTGAATGAATTTGATCTTCCAATGCAGTCATCAATAGAACTAGCAGTAGGGGAAAATACAAGAGAGAAATTACACAAAAAGTATACTGTATGACAGTTTGGAAAGAGAATATGTAGTACAAACTTAAAGAAAAGACATAGTTCAAACTTCAAGTTACACTAGCAACTGAATTTGGGGTTAAACAGACGTTTTGGGGGTCCTTGGGGTGAAAAGGAGGGAAAAGTCACTCTTTTTAACCCACTTTTCACTCCTTGGGTCCAGGTAAAATGGGGTAAGGACCCCAAAACGTCCATTTAACCTCAAATCTAGTTGTTAGTGTTATTCATATACATCCTCATAGCCCCCTTGGTCAGCCTCTGAAACCTTATTTTCTGTGCCCCCCTCCCCCTACAGGAGGACCAGGACACCAGACTGGCTATCCAGGAGGCTCTGTCCCTCATGGCTACAGCCTACAAGAACCTGGACGACAGCTCTGCACGGCTCATGGAGGCTCTCATCCTCAGCAACGTGGAGAAGGTACTTAAGATTGCTCTTCACATTTTGTACATGACTGATGAGGCTTGGTTGTGTGATGTTGAGCAAGTCTAATACAGCAAATCGTTAGTGTTGAATTCACAAAGCTGCTGGTATTCTTTTATTCGTGTGATAATGATAGACTAACTTCCTCGCAGCCGGATGCCCCAGCCCGTCTGGCGGCTGTTCACTACGCCAGCACGGTGTTCCCGTCCAATCACGTCCCATCGAGATACGTCCTGCTGCTGGCTTGTGGCGACAGGTAGGGCACTCATTTGTCAGTCCAGATATTTGTCTCTTTCCCTTTGTAGTTTTGCGTCATGCAAACAGTTGAAATGTCAGTACAAGTGCCATGGTGGCATGGAAAAGATTGGCTTCCCATGCTTTTTAAGCTATAAGATGATGTACAAATAAACTTTGACTTTCGTAATACTATATGTATTATTTTTCAAATCTTTGATTCAAATTCTGCGGAATCTTGATTTAAAAACTCAGTCGGATTCAGAAGTAACACACTCATTTGTCAGTCTAAATGTCCGTCTATCTGACGTTGTAGTTTTGTGTCATGCAAACACACAAAATGTCAGTATAAGTGTCATGGTGGCATGGAAAAGATTGGCTTCCCATGCTTTTTAAGATGATGTACAAATGAATTTTGACCTTTGTAAAACGATTATCTTCAAAATTCCCGCTCACTTCTAAGTTCATTATATTTGATTTTGTTTCATTTACAATTGGATTAGTTTTTGTTATTTGTATTTGATTTAATTGTATTTAATGTAAGAGGACTCCAGGAAGAAGAGTATAAAATTTGAAGTTGAACACTACTGGAGATCTGAATAAAACAAACAAACAAAATGTGCAAAATCTTGATTTGAGAACTGTTTTTACAAGTACTTTCAACTTAATCTTTTCCTGCTGTAGTAAAGAGGAGATCCACTCTGAAGCTGCCAAGGCCCTAAGAAGCTCTCCCCAGGCTAACAGTCAAGGTGCTCAGGACGAAACTGCGCCCAAAACCTTGCCAGCCTTCAAAGAGGTGGTCACCTACATCAATGAAAAGGTACGGAAGTGTACAATCCTTTCTTGATCCTGTATTATGGCAGCATTGGACGTAAAATGATTAATGAATGAAAAAAAGAAATAATCAATGACTGTTGGAATGTCCAAGGATTGCCTTATTGGTGATTTCACAATTGAGAAGATCAGAATTCATTTTTCTAGAACAGCATTTGTTTGGAAATGTTAAATTCAAGTACAAATAACATTGTTTTCTTAATCTTAATGTTACTGCAGGCCACACAGAGAATGAAGAGCCAGGCTAAGTACTCAGTCGGAGCTAACGCCATTCCCTTCAACCCTGGAGCATTTACAGAGGTATCCTCATAGCTTTTACAGAACTATATCATAATGTTTCACATCTTTTGTCTTCCTTCCTATATACTGTAATTCACTTTATCTTCACGGTAGAAACATTTCACGGTGTAAGGAAAATGGACATTTTCACTGAACTTTAACTTCACGGTGGCGGCAATTGATTTGCAGAACCGATGTGTGAGGGAATCATAAATAATTACAACATGTTATTTCACAGTGATGATAAGTTCACGCTACAGAGGTGGCCGTGAAAACACTGAACATCAAGTTAGAGCAAGGAGGTTTAAATAGGAAGGAGAGAGTTTAAAATTACTGCCTTTTGTCCTCAGTGGGCCGCAAGCGTCAAAACTGTAATTGACATAAACGTGTCAATTGCCCTGATTTCAATGGGCCAGCGCGGCACGCCAGCGATCTGTTCCATTGTTTAGTTGCAAATTGGAGCGCCCCTGGGATTAGGAGTTTTAGTGGAGGGACAGTCGTAAGTTCAATTTTAGCTATTTTGAGGAATTAATGTTTTAAGAAATCATGATCGGGAAAAAGGAGATAGCGGAGATGCCGATCGGAGAAAATTCAAGCGCTGCAACTAACGTTACAGCCTGTGGCCATTTTATTTCAACAGCCTTGAAACAAGGTTAATCTTCGTTACAACATCCACCCTACAAACTACATGGTCAAACAAAGCGCTGAACTAATACGTCTGCTACATTCTGCATGTAATATGCCAGTCTTTTTGTACAGATTCTGTGTCAAAGATCCTAGGTATAAGGGCATATATCTCGTTTCTTTTCGGCAGCTGTGAGAACAAAATTCGATACATTCTACCATGATTCTACCGATTCTACACACATATATCAGTACCTCATCGATCCTCCTTCGCCAGCAGAGAGGCACAAAACACAGTTGAAGCCGAGAATTGTAGGCCCGATGCCAAAAAATTAAAAATGGCCCCGATGCCGATTGTGAAAGTTTGACAAATTGAAATTTCACATCGTCAACCATCTAAAATATATATCGGCATATCCAGAATAAATCACATAATTTCTACAAAACGACAACATTTGAGGGCACGTTTCTGTTCTAAAATGTTCGCTTCGAGCCTTGCAACACACAAAAAATGCTGTAACTCGCCCATTTTTCGTCGCACAACAGAGTTTCACGTATCAAAACATTCGCCAGTTCAACCGGCCGCCATTGCTGGCTACTGCGCAGCTCTAGTACGCACCCCAAATAAGGCAATCCTCGGAAACTGCAGGCATGTCCGCCTCAGCGCGGCGGCCCTCGGAGATTCTCGCCAGCCGTGACGTCATTTTCGGGTCATTTGCATCGGAACTGGCGGGAAAATTAGCGGCTCAGGGCGACACCAAAGCGGCGCCGCCGGGGCTGCCGGACAATGCGACTCAGCGGGATTTATTGGGGCAGGACAAAAGGCCGCGGTGGGTGTAAATAGGCGAACTCTCTCCTTCCTATTTAAACCTCCTTGGTTAGAGTGAAAGAAACAAGAATTACAGTAGTCCCTTTGGATTTTCTTACAATTTTCTAACAATAAGTAGAAGCATTTGGGACCATGTATCTGTTAGTAGATTTTTCTACTATTTAAGAAAATTGTTTAGAGAAAACTGTATATCTTCTGCCTCCAGACTGTGCTGTACATGCGTAGATGCCTGGCCACAGACTCAGGGGTGGCTCTTCCAAAAGACGACGACACCCCCTCCCCAGAGGGAGCACCTGCCATTGCCAAGTATGTCCAGACCCTGCTGGAGGAGTCCGGCAACAGCAACAAGGGCCCAGTGCACCTGTACATGAACCTGATTAAACAGCTGCTAACAGCTGTGGGAGGTGAGCTATAGAATAGACCTTAGGACAGATGTATTACCTGTCAATATAGTTCAGTCTGCGTGGTGTTTTTATTCTCATGGTTTTTGAAATTGAATGTTATTGTAAAGTCTTTTTTTTGTGTCCCAAGGAGTCTTCCCTAAAGCTAGGCATCCAACCTTCTTGGTTTAGAAGCTTTTTTTGCTACGACAAGGATGACATAAGCAAGGGAACATGTCTGGACTAATAGTAATATGCAAATGTGTGTTTGTATTGCATGACTTGAGATAATTGTGTTACTGTACCTGTAATGTCACAAGCTTTTCTGAAGAGGATGTTTTTGTCTGACATCTATACAGGAGCTGGCCCCCTGTACTGCCTGTTGGAGATTGTGGCTGTGTGTCCCAACAAACTTGCGAAGCAGTTCACAGGCAAACTGGATTGGATCAAGGTTAAACAACATTCTATATAACTCCATTGACTTTTAGGGTGTTGATATTGTTAGTAGTTAGCCATGGTATGATGTATTCTAATGCAACTGATAGAGCTGGATGTTTCAATGACCTCAAAGTAGGAAAAGATTAAAAAGGTAAAAATGGAAGCTTAGGATTGTATTTTGTACATGTATCCAAAAGATTGCATTAGTCAAACCATAAAACAAACTTTTTGTTGTTGCTTACACTGGTGCTTCAAGGCATAGAATATTTTGATTTTTTTTTTTCTTGATTGTCAACATGAAGTGCTGGCACAAATATCCTGCTTACTTTGCTTAGCTTGTTGTAAGATGAGAGTTTTTGTGTCTGTAGGGTCTGATGCACCACAGCCGTGACGACATCAGAGAGCATGCCTCCCAGCTGTATGGACTGGTGGCCTGTACACTCGGCACCGGCAAGTTTAACAACACCATCAAGGAACTCACCAAGAACCTTCACGACCAGGTATGGTTATCACATCTTACTTATATACTGTGGTTTGCAAACTATGACTGTAATTTTTGAAGTTTTCTGTTATTTGTGGCTGCCTTCTCCATTTGGTATATGTGTCAGCCTGTAGAGAGAGAGAGAGAGAGAGAGACAGACAGACAGACCGACAGACAGAGAGACACACGCACACACACATTTGGTATACTGTATGTGTAAGCCTGGAGAGAGAGAGAAAGAGATGCACACACACAAACGCACGCACACACACACACACACACACACGCACACACACTAGAAGGTTGATTTGAGTTTTCCATAAACGAATAAAGTTCAGACAAACATAAGTGTTTATCAAGATAAACAAATGCTTTATTTTCTTGTTCTGCTTGTTCTATTCCAGTCCCTGGAGGTGCAACATGGGTCGGTGCTTGGGCTAGGTTACGCCATCGGCCGACATCTGTACGTCAAAAGGACTCAGGTTACAGTGGAAGATCTGGAGGAAGAGAAGGACCATGGCATGGCCACTGGGAACATCTCCGACATGGAAGTGGCGGCAGTGAAAGCTATAGGTGGGATTTAACCTTCTCCCTCCTGCCTAACTCTGTAACCAATAAGGAATTGGGTGCCAAAGGCTACTTCAGTGTGCTAAAGGTTAAATTGTTTTTAGGCTTCCTGAAGAAAGGGTTTGGACAAAAATAATCAAGTGAAATGTATACAATGTAGCTAATACAATGTATGATCTGTAAGCAAATATGCACCAATGTTTGATGACTTGTGCATCTTTTGTGCAGTTCATTCTAAAGTTAGTAGGGGGACGTTCATGTTGACTTGACAGTAAAATTACAAACATCTTTCTGTCTGGTGTGAAGTTTATGTACAATGCAATCTTTGTCTTTGACAGCTCTGCCACATTTTTGTGATTATGACTAGACTGGCACAAGTTATCGCTAATTGAGTCACTGATTAACCTGATTTGTGCTCAATAAATTGTTGCTTTAACTACTATAGATGCAGGAATGTTCACGGGGATTTAAATCCGTGGTAGGGAGAAAATGGAGTGTTCGTGATGGTTTTGAGTTTGAGTTCGTGATGGTTTTGAGCAGGTTTGAAACAATAGTAGGGCCACAGTCACGCAATGGAACGGCTTTTTGCGGCTGTTTTAAATTCTCGGTAAAGAGTTCACCGCCAACATAAAACCACCGCATATATTTCTGCTTTTACAGTATTTCATTGTCAATTACAGTTGAGATGCTGGACAACCCCAGCAGCCTGCTAGCTTCAGCAGCCTGCACCGCACTGGGGGAGATCGCCAGGAACGGGCCGCTACCACTGCCTACAGGAGGGGTGGGTAAAGGCAAGGGGAAGAACACCAACCCCTGCACCAAACTGGCCATTGTGGACAAACTAGTAGCAAGAGTCAAGTCAAGCAAGGACTCCAATAAGGTATACTAGGCATAGACACTTTCTGTGGACGGGAGTTTTTGTTATATGCTTACAAATCTCTTACAGACAGTACTGTAGATCCATTTGATATTGTGGTTGGTAATTTAAGCAGTTTAGGGAGAAGTGAGTAGTTCACGGCATTTAATTTTAACAGAAACGACAAACATCACTGTCCCAAATGTTAGTGATCAAACATTTGCTATGAAGAAATTCTAGCGGTTGACTAGTGAGCTTTAAAATAGCTAAAATTAAGTTACTATTAACAAATCAAGAATTACAGTAGTAAGGAGTACAGGTTGTACAACCTTGTAAGATTTAGTTAAATGTTCTTGGGGATAATTGAAACAGAAAAATCCAAATGTACAATGTACAAGGATAGATTGTAAGGAAAGACCAATGTTGCTTCTACAATATCTCTCTTTAATCTGATACAATTGCAATGTAGAGTTATAAAATTGTTTCCATGTATATTTTCTGTCTCAGCTAAAAGAACGCCTGTGCCAGACCCTGGGGTATCTACCGGTGGGAGACCCTGAGTTCCAGCACCAGAGAGCAGTGCTGCAGGGACTGCTGGAGGCTGCAGAGGTCAGGAGCAAGGAACCTCTGCTTATAATATCAGTCAGGGCTCGAAATACTGGGTGCATGTGCACCCAGTGCACCCAATTTTGGAGCTGTGCACCTAATTTTTTACTGTGGATGCACTGGTGCACCCACATTTTTCGTACGGTTTAATGTATAAAGTTATCACTGCACACTAGTAGACAGCATATTCTTGACGTCTAAGTGTAAGAAAATAATAAAATCTTTGTTGTTGTACTTGTTTAAGATTTTGATGTTAGAATTTGAGTTAATTTTGATTTTGAAAGCTTCAAAACTGCGTGCCGAGATCGCGTGCCAAATGCGCATGAAGAGGAACAGTAAGGTTTGTCATTAGCTTTTGCTTACAATAGTTACATTCTACTTTATTTTATGTGGTGCACCCAAAAAATTTTTGGTGCACCCAATTTTTTAGGTTGGGTGCACCAGTGCACCTATTCCCAAAACTGAATTTCGAGCCCTGTCAGTGTTTTTTTGACAAATGTTTAAACCTTACACACAACATAAATAGTTTGCTCTGGGAAGCTTTCGAGACGAACACTCTGTGTCTTCTTCAACCCTAATACGTCTTGGAGTTCTCTTGTCAGGTGACTTGATGTCGATCATCACGTGACAAGAGACAGTCACATACAGGCTTAAGAGCTGTGTTGATGGCATTGGTCTCTTGTGCAATGTAGAAGTCTACTGTACAGTCTCCGCTGCTTGAGTGTAGCACCTTAGTTATACTTCACTGAATCGACCTTGTCTGGGATTTGTCTTGTTTGTTTTGCATGACCAATAAACCACCTTTAGGCTTAACACGCCAGTTCTGTACAGTAGGTACAAGCCATACTGTAAGGTTTGATACACTCACACTGGGGTGGACCCCTACTCTTTTCAATATATGTGGTGGGATCTTTAACGTGCTCGAGATGTGGATCTCCCCAAAGCTTGGTTCTTGTCTGTCAAGGAGCGGAGTGAAATAAAATAGAATAACAAAATTTTCCAGGTAAGAGCACCAGAGCTCCACTTCACCGTGGGCGAGGCGCTGGCGTGTGCGGCCCTGGGCCCCCGGTCTGGAGCAGGCAGGGACATGTGGACAGAGGAGGATAAGGAGTACCACACTGGGGCTGCAGGAGGGAGGGGGAAGGATGAGATGGCATGGATGGTGGGGATGGTCCTGGAGAAGTACAGTCGGGACCAGAAACCTTGGATCAGACAGGTATGCATTATTCAGTTTCTTCTTTTGCTGTCAGAATGGAAAGTATGGGAGCTTGCAAAGAACAGGACACTGTGGAGAGGGTTGAAGAAAGACTGATTGCAGCTCCAGAGTGTCCAGATCACTGCAGTAGAGAAACGCAAGGTATCAGAACACAGTTTCCAGCCTATGGGGATTTTTATAGTTAAGGACCACAAAGTAACCGACATCAGCAAATCATAGTAGTAGGATACCATAGAAAATCACGACAAACAAATATGTTTAAGTTGAGGGTACAATCTACAAAATAATTGAAAACCCAAAAAAGTTGTGTTTTCTAAACATTTCGACGGCCACTTTGATATGGGGTCATGCGGGGTCATACGGAATTGCAGCTGACTCACCGCGGCAGGCAGCTACAAAGGTCACATGCATTTATACGCCAAAAGTGCAGACTTCAGGGCGCACTATATTTTGTTAGAAGACAGTGCCTTGCACCTATGTGTATGTCTGAGTTCCTGACCTAATGTTTAACACTTTTCACACTGTACAGTCTGCTGGGATCTGGCTGCTTTCCCTAGTCAAGAAGGCAGGAGAACACCCAGTCATACAGGTACCACCTGATCTGTTATACATGCAGGATACATACACTCATATGTTCTTGCTGCTTACTTGCTATTTATCAGAGTCAATTTTTGTTGTGTTTTTGCTTGACGTGTTACAATTTTAAGAAATATCTTGTTTGTTTCAGGGTCGGCTGAAAGAGATCCAAAATATCTTCTTGAATCTGCTGTCTGAGCCAGATGGTAAGGCCGATTTATACATGGTATTTACAGCAAAATTTTAAGAACAGGATGAAGAATTATGGAGTGTCGGTACCCCTATCTGTATCATCCATACCCACACAGAGCCACAGAGTAGTTTAGAGGCCTCTGTTGCAACATGTTAAAATATCATTTAAACCATTGCTATCATAAAGTCAACATGAAAATGTAGCGTCCGTACCCGCTGTAGCTTCCGTACCCCCATCTGTATGAATCTACTACTATGATTCGTAAAGTAGAATCTCAGAGATGTGTGTTTGACTTGTGTCCTGTGTTGCAGACCTGACCCAGGATGTGGGGTCTAAAGGCCTGGGACTGGTGTATGAGAGAGGAGGGAGTGGGAACAGGGATGAACTAGTGGCACTCCTGGTGGACACGCTCATGACAGGGAGAAGGTAGGGGCTTCATTTACCATGTCTCTGCTTTGAGGGTACATCTTCTGATCTAGGCATCTGAATTTGTACTGGTTATGGCTTGAGTAAAACTAAAAGGGTTAACGGGAGATTATGTGTATGAAATAGCAAAAGTCAAAACAACCCTGTCAGTACTGGTGAGAAAGTTGGTATTGATTTTCTTTCTGCTACTTCTTCTTTTTTGCAAACTAGAAAGTTAACTAGCCCCTAAAGAGTGTGCACATTTATGATTATGTGTGATTGCCACCATTTGAAAGGCAATGTAGAGGGAATGTTGTATTTCAAACAGTTGTTAAGTCAACGCAACATGAGAAGTTTGAAGTATGGAATGTTTGAATGTTGTTGTTTGTGACAGATCTGCCCAGCATGTGACGGGAGAGACAACAGTGTTCCAGACTGGAGAACTGGGAAGAACACCCAGTGGGTGGGTACACATTATGTTTTAACTTCATGTTACAGTTCTACATTGTGCGCACATTCAATACTATATGTCAAAATTTGTTAATTTTGATTTTTGAGATTTCCAAATCAGCTTTAGTTTTGGCAAAAATGTGGATACACCCAAGTTGGCATAGAGAACTAGATTAATGTAACATACTCTTTTCCGCTCTGTTGCCAGGGAGACCATGTCTACCTACAAGGAACTGTGTTCACTGGCCAGCGACCTGAATCAGCCGGACCTCATCTACAAGTTCATGAACTTGGCCAACCACAATGCCATGTGGAACTCCAAGAAGGTGGGCAAATTACGATACCTAGAAATCAACTTTAAGACTTTTAAGTTGAAATATTTAAACTGTTTAGAAATATCAAAAATATTGAAAATATTAAAGATATCAAAAATATTAGAAATATTAAGAAAAAATATTGAAAATATTAAAAAAATATTACAAATATTGCAACTGTTACAAATATTAAAAATATTTTAGTTTGTTTGAAATATTTTGAGTTAGCCATTTGATTGTCAAACTTCTTACAAAGTGTTGAAGGGTACATAAAATCTAATTGAAGATCTTAGTCTTTTGGCTAAGATCAAGTGTAGTAGTGTAGTGAAGTAGTTAAGATGTATCGCATGCACACATTAAGAACAACAATGGTTCACTTCAACCTACATAATGTAACCATCTAATAAAAAGCACTGTCTAATGTCTAATAAAAGAAACAAAATAAAGACATCTGTCCTGTACACTTTATTTATGTATGGATGTCTGTAAATATGGCCTGAACACTTGTAAATCTGACCTAAAAGACTGCTGTATGTAATTTAGCCCTAGCATCCATTTCTAAGCTGTTATTTGACTACCCCAGGGAGCTGCATTTGGCTTCAGCACCATAGCCCTGCAGGCTGGTGAACAGCTGACACCTTACCTGCCCAAAATCATCCCCCGGCTCTACCGCTACCAGTTCGACCCCAACCCCAACATTCGCCAGTCCATGACCAGCATCTGGAGCGCACTGGTGCCCGAAACCAGGAAAACTGTAAGTACCTCTTTTTATTTGTTTTGCTTAATAGCTTCTTCAACATTTACTATGTACTGTAAATGCTGAAATGTTCCCCAGGATTTGAGTATTTGCGGTGCTTTTGAGCTTGCATTTGAAACAATAGTAGCTACAGTCACAATGGAACAGCTTTTCGAGGTGGTATTAAGTTTGTGGTAAAGAGTTCACCACAAAAATCGCAAGCAAAAAAACATGCGGACATTTTTGCAATTACATAGAGATAAAACCTGCTTCTATTGGTGGGATTCCTGTGTGAAGTATCTGCATTAACTTTTCTCATAAGATCATATCTCCTGTGTATCCAAATATTTTCTACCTTTTAAAGAACAGCCTACATGACACAATATATTCAGAATCAGATAAAATTGTGTTATCTGTATTGATAGACTCAGATACATGATAGTAGATCCTTCATACAGTTCTTCCATTGGTTAAGAAAACATCATTCCTCTGGGTACAACAAGAAGCCATTGAACGTGATCTGTCTGTCGATGTTACCGTAGATAGCAAACCTCTCCCCACGGTGAAGCCTGAGCCACACGGTTTCTCCCCGCTTCAGTTCTAACACCACGCTCTGACTCTGCATGATCCGCCGCGGCACGGCGTTGGCGTACAACGTCACCTGACTCTCCTCTCCCCTCATCAACTGCACCCCCATGTACTTCTCAAAGTAAGACTGGACCGTGTACACAAAGTAGTACATCCCCGCAACCCGGCAGCGGAACAGGCCTTCGTCGGGGGAAAAGTCCTTAGCAAAGTTCGCGAACACCTTGTCGAAGGTGATTCGCTGGTGGGACTCGTTCCGTCCCAGAAGCGGGTTGCTCCGGGCGACGGAGAAGACTGCTTTTTGGAGAGCTGGAGCGGGTTCTCCCTTCTCGCCTTTGTCACCTTTGACCCCTTGTGTACCAGGTGGGCCTGGAAGAGGAAGTAACAGAATGTAGTACTGTCTTCAAGTCTTTAACCTTTAGCATACTATAGTAGCTGTTTGGCACCGCATTCTCTATTGGTTAGAGTCAGGCAGCAGGGAGATGGTTAAACTTTCATGGATTTTTCTGATTGTTTAGTTATGGCCCTCTCCTTGCAGAGATGTGATTAGATATTAAAGGTTTACAGTTTTCTTTTAAACTGCAGATTTTCATCCTGTCAGTCTTAAAAGACCATAGTTTAGACATTCCCATAAGGTCACCCTTTTAGTCAGGTCTTCATAAATCATTGTAAACCTGAAAAGAAGTCCAATACCTCTAGGAAGAAGTGCTCTCACCTGTGTCACCTTGAGTGCCAGGTGGCCCTATATCACCTGTATCACCTAGCTCACCCTTCTCTCCCTGTGGGCCGGGGTCTCCTGTGTCGCAATAATGAAGTTTAACAGTTTAGGCAGAATATCTCTAGTAGTACAGATGTACATTTGTACATGTACCAACTTATATCCTATAAACATGTATATTTGCAACATTGGGGTTTGGTGGGTTAAGGGTGTGGATAACCTTGAATTTATTCCTTTAAACCTTTCTTTCAATATTGCCCCAAGAACTAGTGGACCTGATTCTAAAATGACCTGCTTTTGTGTCCAATATGGCTGTTACACTGAGAGTAAAACTAGTCTACAACATAAATCGTTTTTCAAAAGAATCCTGGTGTTGAACATACCTTTTGGTCCTTGCATGAGGGCATAGGCAATAGGAGGTGACACCACGTCATCACAGCACAATCCACAGGTGTCACTGTCTCCCAGTGTCATGTGGTCAGACAAACAATACACAAGTACCGACAAACCTAGCATTCTTATCAACTGCAACATCTTAACCCACAAATGTGGATGGACCTACATGTGCATGTGTTATTTTCAATACTCTGGTAAAAAATGGGATAGTCCATGAAGTTACAGAAGTATTGTAGGTTGTAGTAGCATAAAGGAAACAAATACCTCAATATGCAAACAGAAGTTTCACAAAACATAGCTCCTATTATTTGCTAGACTTGTACTTTGAGTTGGATTGAATCATTGTTTTGCCGTACATTTTATTGCAATCACTGCCCCCTATACCATCCCCTACCCCTGACCCCTCATAATGATCAGGAATGGAACATTCCAAGCTATTGTTGCCGCCCATTCACACAGTATTGTACATCCTGGTTTTAAGTGGTAATCAAGCAACAGTTGAGAAAACAGTTGGACGTTAAGGAATAAACCTCTCAAATTGGAGGGGGGAGGGAAACATCGCAAACAGTAGAGTCAGACTCTTCCTATATTTAGCATGTGGCAAAAAAAAGTTAGTTTTACATCTGCAATGAGCGCTCCCTTGCAGATAGGTTTGGAACTGCAGCTGCTATGTCTTGGGGCCTCACTACACAGTTGGATTGAGTATGCAGTCACTTGTACACTAAGGGAAATGGCAAACTTTATATCGTTGAAAGAATATAAAATGATATGGCATGCCTTTGATCCTTCACTATTTTTTTTATCAGATTGACAAGTACATAAAGGAGATTCTGGAAGACCTGCAGAACAACTTGACAAACAGTCAATGGAGAGTCAGGGAGTCCAGGTATGTACATGTAGAGCTGTTCACTACACTGATATGTCTGGTGCACTCACACACACTACATACATGTACAATCCTTCCTGGTATAACCTTAATGGCTATTGAGTTATTTTAGTTGCTAATGTTAAAAAGCCTGTGTTACAGTACATAGACTTGTAGTGATATCTTGTTCCTTCAATGGAAATATACTGACCATGTTATGTGTATCACTCAACATTGTGCACTCTCACAGATCATTTAATTTGTACCTAAACTTGAAGTCATCAATGCATGAGATTTTACATGTAGTTGCTGGTGCCTTTTTTAATTTAATGATTTCATTTTCCCCCAGCTGCATGGCCCTGAATGATCTCCTGAGA
Organism: Branchiostoma lanceolatum; assembly: GCF_035083965.1. Lineage (NCBI taxonomy): Eukaryota > Metazoa > Chordata > Leptocardii > Amphioxiformes > Branchiostomatidae > Branchiostoma > Branchiostoma lanceolatum. The sequence continues at coordinate 6,890,794 of NC_089732.1, read as the reverse complement.
GGACGACAGTTGGAGGATGCCATCATAGAGGCCTTGCCAGCACTCTGGGAGACTTGCCTTAAAGTTAGGGATGACATAAAGGTATTTCTAAGTTTGTGTTATCAAATAATTTGTACAAGATTCTCTTTCTCACTTGTACAATATTGTGTTGTTTTGGTGTCGAGAAGAAAAACATGAGCTTTGACAAAAACTTAAAAAGAAAAATTTGCTGTACATGACGTTTTTCCATCCTGACTCCTCACTCTGAGTCATTCCAATGTTATTAGAAGTCAAATAAACATATTTGTAGCATGGCAGTTTCATAAACATGTCAAGTAATGTAGAACATGTCTTAACCAAGAAAAGATTTCAATTTGTAAGTCAAGATGTGTCTTCTTGTCTCCCAGGAATCTGTGCGGAATGCTGCTGAGAAAGCCTGTCAAGGACTGATGAGGGTAAGTTTTCTGTTTCGTAATATTTACCTCCGTGAAAAATGGAGTTATTCTTTGTGTGTGTCTGAGTGTGTCACTATGTGTGTATGTCACTGTCTGTCGATTTGTGTGTGTCTTGTGTTTCCGTATGTTTGTGGTCAGCATACATGTAATTTAAGAACCTATGGATGGATTGTGATGATGTTTGGTATGTGGGTAGCTATTGTTAACTCTGTCTATTTTAGGTAAAACAGATACAGATACTAAAGCCATTTGTGTTGTGTTTTTAGACATCTATAAAGGTGTGTGACTAAAGCTAGTTGTTTTGTGTTGTGGTTTTAGACATCTATAAAGGTGTGTGACTAAAGCTAGTTGTTTTGTGTTGTGGTTTTAGACATCTATAAAGGTGTGTGACTAAAGCTAGTTGTTTTGTGTTGTGTTTTTAGACATCTATAAAGGTGTGTGACTAAAGCTAGTTGTTTTGTGTTGTGGTTTTAGACATCTATAAAGGTGTGTGACTAAAGCTAGTTGTTTTGTGTTGTGGTTTTAGACATCTATAAAGGTGTGTGACTAAAGCTAGTTGTTTTGTGTTGTGTTTTTAGACATCTATAAAGGTGTGTGACCCGTCAGCGGGTAAGCTGGGTGAGAAGGCTGTGGAGCTGGTGCTGCCGTGTCTGATGAAGACAGGACTGGGCAGCAGTGTCAAGGAGGTCAGGGCCATCAGGTCAGTCACCTGTCTGTCAATCAATCAATCAATCAATCAATGACCTTTATTTTAACTGGACATGCCCTGTTAGCATTGACTGCTCTTCCAAGAGGTCCGGTTTGAGGGAGAGGTCAAAATAGGCCAAACTTTCAAAATGAGAAGGGAGGCATACATGTAACACAAGCATATATGTGTGCTGTGACATTATCTGCTATGTAGGGCTATACAATAGTTGGTATAATTTCATAAAACCCATGCACGCAAACAACACACTCAACCGTTTTGTCTGCAAAATATAGCTTCCCAACACAAAATGGATGTATTATTTTTGAGTCTTTTTAGGTGGTACCCACTTTTGGTATTTCGTTATACTGGCATGAAGAACCAGCTTTTAAAAGTTACAGATTGACACATTGTGTCGATCTGTGATAAACTGAAAAAAACATAGCTATACACGTGTGTAATTCTGTGTTCTTTATGATTTGATTGTGCTTCATTGATTTATCCAACTGATTTTTGTATCTCCATTCTAGCCTGATGACGATCCTGAAGATTAGTCAGAACGCAGGCAAGTTGCTGAAGCCTCACATCGCTGTGCTGGTGCCGGCTCTGCTGGAGGCCCTGAGTGGCCTGGAGCCCCAGGCTCTCAACTACCTCAGCTTCCACGTTGGGGGAGGGGCTTCCCAGGCTGAGAAGGTGGGTGCTTTGGGCTTGATGTGGGTTAGCTGTTTTGTAGTAGCATCATATCTGTTGAAGATAGGTGGGTCTGTAGCACTGGATGTGGGTTAGATGTTTTATGGCATCAACATACTGTATCAGTGTGTTGGGAGAAGAATTGGATAGGTTGACAAGCTTATCTTGACAATGCTACATATATATATACACAGGAACTCTCACAAACTCAGAACTTTGAAATGCAGAACTAATAGGTACAGGGACTCGCCGGTACCGTACCTTGTGAAAGTACTAAATGACGGCATGTTATAGATTATTCATTGCATTTTGAATGAAAAAGGAAAACGTTTATGTTACATACAGTTCGTCCAATAGGCCAGTAGTTGGCAACGCTTAATTGCCTTCGCCAAGAAGGCTATGTTTTGATGCTTGTTTAAGATGTGATCTTGTTATTTTTACAGTTTTAGAAGTTTTTAATGACGTGTAGTCTGTAAGAAAAGACGCAATTCAGCCTGGGGCTGCAATGTTCTTTTAAATGTCAATAAACCATTTATTCATTCATTCATATATCACATGAAATGCTGAGACTGCTATAGTAATGTAGTAAAATAGGGTCTTTATTTTCCATTATTTACAGCTTGACAGTGCCAGAATAGCTGCTTCAAAAGCTTCTCCTATGATGGAAGTTGCCAACTTGGTAAGTGAGCATCCTCTACATTGTATCTTGTCAATGAATTGATCCTAGTGCATTTACTGTGGTACTGTGGCAGAAGTAGAAAACGATAAAGAAAAGTGTCTCTTTTGTTTGTGAATTGTGGGACATGTGGTGTGATAACCATGTTCTGTATCGATATCTTGTTTCCTATACATGCAGAACTCAATACATGACACAAACCTGAATTGATACCGATGCATTTACTGTGGTACTGTGACAGAAGTAGAAAAGAATTAAGAATAGTGTATTTTTGTTTGTGAATTGTGAGACATGTGGTGTGACAACTGTGATCTTGTTCCCAGTGTGTACAGTATGTGGATGGTGGTGTGCTGCCAGATCTTGTTCCCAGGCTGACGGACCTGATCCGCAGTGGGGTTGGCGTGGCGACCAAGGCGGGATGTTCCAATTTCATCATCTCCCTCACCGTGCAGTGTTCACACGAGCTACAGCCGCACGCTGGTGAGAAATGAAGTATTCAAACAAACAAACAGAAATCATATAAAAGAAAGACTTCTTTAGCTACATGATTTTGTAATAGATTAATCCTGTGGCCCTTCCTTCCTCTGTCAAAATGCAAAATAGAAACATGAGCAAGTATTTGGCAGACATGCAGCCACTCTCATTGGTCAAACTGCTAATTGCTGTGCTCTCATTGGTTGAACTATTACTTGTGATGGACAGTCAGGATCGGTTTATATTAGGCATGTTTGTTTTCTTGTCAGTACAGAATGATATATGAACAAACTTGTCACATTGTAGATGGATACAAAATAAACTAGAGTGAGACAAAATGTCATGCTACAGTCTCTTGTAAATCACACAGATGGTTAATCTGACTTTTCACAGCTTACTTTGACCTTTAACATTTGTGATCCTTGCCCCACTGTGCAGGTAAGCTGCTGTCCGCCCTGCTGTCAGGTCTGAATGACAGGAACACAGCTGTCAGGAAGAACTATGCTGCTGCTATAGGTCATCTAGTCAAGGTCAGTGGGCTGTTAAACTTTCTCACATGCTATAAGCTTTTCCAGAGTGTCAAAATAAAAATGTTAATAACTATTCATTCTAATGTTGTTTCTTTTTACTTATGGAATGGCAAATGAATATTCAATTAATCTTTTTTTTCTTCTCAAATCTCAATTTTCAGTCTGCCAAGGATAGCAGTGTGGAAAAATTGATAGCAAAACTCAAGACATGGTACCTGGAGAAAGAAGGTGAGAACTTTTAATCTGTTATTTCATGTTTCGGGTACATTATTGCAAATACTGTAATCTATTTAACATTTCCCTCTTGTAGTGCTGTCTAAAGTAGTTAAGAGACAAAACTTTGCTCTAGAATTTGTTAGTTAGCTGTCATACATGTAAGTCCTATCAATGGGGTTCAAAGTCTTCCCCGTTATACACATTCATTTCGGTTCATGTCAAGGACATCATGACGCCATCTTAGGAAGATGCATCTTGCACCACATACTCATTGTGGATCAACTAACATTCAGTGGAAGAAAACTTGAGGGTTTTGAGATCAATGCTTACCTTGACAAATCATTTTCCCTTTGTAGAGTCCAGCATTAGACAGGCGTGTGGGCTGACCCTACAGGCTGTAGCCAGGCACAACCCAGACATCCTGAAGAGACATGCCACTCAGGTGCTGCCTCTGGCCTTCCTGGCCATGCACGAGAAGAGAGACAAAGGTACAGCTGATACATTCCCAGGACTGCTTTTTGTGACAGTTCCTTAGACAGTTTTGATTTAAGAACTTACTGTAAATGCAGATATGTTGCCGGTGGTTTTCTGTTTGCGGTTTTCATGGTGAACTCTTTACTACAAACTTAGAACCACTGCAAAAAGTTTTATTGTGTGGCTGTGATGCTTCAATTTTTTTAAATGCGAACTCAAAACCACCGCAAACACTCTTTTTGCTCCCTACCTCAAAATTAAATCCCTGCAAACATTTCTACATTTACTGTATGCTACTTGTTTGTTGGCATGGTCACAATATGTTTACCAAATCTTTGCCTGAGTGTTAAAAATTTCCCAATTGTTGTTGATTCATTGTTTGTTTGTTTGTTGTGTGTAGATGCAGGTGGAGAGACGGAACAAGGCCAGTCCGTGTGGGAGGAGGTGTGGTTAGACTCCATTCCAGGTTTGTCAATGCTGAGTTATTTCAACATTTACAGTCTTAAAGACAATGTTTTTATCTTTACAACAATATTGATCATGACAATCATTGTGTTTCTGTTTTGGGTATTTTTCATTTGTAGTATGTAGTTACTGTTAGTAGTAGAAGTGGACTGGTTTATTCAAAACCACAAGACAAACCTGATGGCAGCCGTTGGGGAGGCTGTTTACAACAACGAGTCGGTAAAAGGACCATTCTAACAAGCGGCAATGGACGTTAATGACATACAAAAACACTGTGATACCACGATAAAAATCTCAACAATAGGACTTGATTAAAACAGGATTTTCAGTAGTATAGTAGCCACCTAATGTTGTAAAATGTACATTCACACAGGGACAGAAAGTGGAATAAAGTTATACCTGAAGGAGATAATTGAGTTAGTTCTGCCTGCCCTGGAGGCACAGTCGTGGCACACCAAGGCCCAGGCTGCCAGCGCTATGAACACCGTGGCCACCAAACTGGGGTCCAACCTGGGCCCTCCCCACCTCGGTACCATGCTGAAGGCACTGGTGGGAGGGCTGGCCGGCAGGACATGGAAGGGAAAGGTAAGGATCGTTCTGTGTTCATCTTTGAAGGTAGTCATACTTCAGTGGCTTTACTGCACTCTTAAGTGTTAAAATAATCTTGGGAACTAAGAAAACTGTTTATTTTTTGTGTAATGTTTTCCCTGCAAAAGAATGTATAGGGCTTGTAAAAATACCATGTATACAAAGGATGTACAGTCAAACCTGCCTAGGCGACCACCTTTTCAACGCGACCACCTGGCCATGGCGACCGCTTTTTCTCGGTCCCGAAAATTTTCCCCATAGGCACAAGCATTAAGCTGCCTGCCCAAGGCGACCACCCGTCCAACGCGACCGCCACGAATTGGGACTGCACAGAGCACAATCCCTGCTCATGGCGACCACATTTTTCCGGCGTGTGGTGACATCGAATTTTGCTGTCGGATTTCGCGGAAATGTTTTTAAGACCTTGACGGACAAAAATATATCAAAAGCATTGATTCCTCCATGAAGTGTTTTAATGAAACGTTCCCACTATAAACATTGTAAATACAAAGGATTGTGAATACTTAGATATCGATGTTGTTGTGCCCATCGTCATCTTATAGTTTACCGCAAGCTTGGTTCGGTTTGAACTCAATTTTCAAAACGATCACGTAGTGCATGGCGTCAAAAAGTCAGATTTCATAGAAATTACTATCTATTTCTTGTATTTTCAACAAAAATGTGTCTCTGTCTTACTAAATTCCGCCGGAGAATGCCTCCGCGGTGGAGGGCAAAACGTTGGCCGAGACATGTTGCTTCTTGGTCCGCGACGCCATCATGTTTCAGCGCAGCATAACGCTGACTTTTCTAAAACACGACGCTTCTGTGTATGAATATTTAGAATACTCTCCTTATTGATGAAAATTGATATTCTTATATTCTTGTTACTTCCATGACTCTCACATACCTTTATTGGGCACTGCTTGCTTGTAATCGCCGACGCTGTGCGTTTTGCTCCACTATTACCTTTCGATGCGGTCGCGTACTCGGCGGCGGTATCACAACTTTCCGTTTTCATCCTTCAGTTGTCAGATCGGAAACTTTTTGCCGCTTTAATCCAGCGGTCGGCTCCCAAAAGAAGGCTGGGATTTTCTAGGGATTTGTGTCAGGCCTTTAAAACCTAGATTTTATACGCGCGTGTGTGTGTGTACTCTTACTTTAACGTAATGTGTGAATGCGGGAGGGCGCTGGAAGGTTATCGAGGCAGACATTATTTTTAGTCAAAATTACGACGAACATTTGTTCACGATGTAACGGTATACAAATATTACAACGATAACAGAAAATGTAATTTCTGTAGGATCTTTCTGTCAATAAGAATTGAACCTGGTGGGGGTCATGCTGTCTAAAATCACATAATTTTTCATCCATCTACATGTACGTGGTACACGGTATTTGAACACCTTGAGCTGGAAACATGTTATGATTGGAATCCTCTTCATGGCGACCACCTGTCCATCGCGACCGTTTTTGCTCGGTCCCCCGGGTGGTCGCCTTGGGCAGGTTTGACTGTACCTTCAAGTTGATATAAGTTAGACATTCAGTGTACTAAGAAAAAATTGATCCTGAATATGAGAACTTTGGTCTTTATTTACAGGAGGAGCTACTCAAAGCAATAATGTCCGTCTGCGTACAGTGCAAGTAAGTACAACTACAATACATCTTGGCCAGTAACATTCAAAATTTTATTTTTAAAAGTACTTTTGTTGGGGAAATGAAATTGTGTTCACATTCTGGTCATTTGTTTAGGTGTAAAGCCATCACATGTTCAAGTAACTAGTGTAGGTACATGTAATTAGAATGTATTACCTGAAGGTCATTTTACTGACAAAGGCTTTTTTTCATTTTCTTGACACAGAACTTCTCTAGCAAACCCACAGGAAGGGACAACAAGCCAACCCTCAGTTGAAGAGGTAAGACAAACATTTGGTGATAAACTTTGAATCTCTCTGCTTCTACATGTATCTGCTTACATGTAAATCACAAGTCATTGTCTTCTACAAGTAGTACCTTTTCCATTGATTCTACAAGACCTTTCCCATTGATTCTGCTGCTTTCACCTCTGTTTATGGAATAGAAAACTATCATTTTCAAGTGTTGAGGTATATTTGGATATTCTTTGCTTAAGTCAGTGTGGTCAAAACGTAGTTTGGTGTGTTTGTTTTTCTGGATTTTGTAGTCAGCATAACTCAAGAACCTCTAGATGGATTGTAATGATACAGTGTGTATTTAGTATGTGGGTAGGTGTTGGGAAGACACAGGTCAAGGTCGATTTTGGGCCCCCTGGTATGTGACCTTGGTACTGCAGCAGAACTTCCTTTTTTGTATCTTTTGACCTGGACCAGCTATGGTCTTGATTTTTTTGAAAGGTTCACTTCCCTGGGACTTTGTGAGAAAATTGTTTAACATAATAATAATAGTTTGCATCTTGTTTCCACTGCCAGGTTGTAGAGGCTGTGCTAAAGGAAAGCAGGAAGGAAAAGTTGGAGTACAAGAAAGAGGCCATCAGATGTCTGTCTGCCACCCTGGAGACATACAGCCTGGATAGATTCAAACAGATCAGTGACATCCTGTTCCCGCTTCTCAGAAAGGTCAGTGCAATTGTAGTTCTAATGGTGGACTTCTAATGGTGGACTTCTAATGGTGACGTCGGCGTGGCGTAACGGTTAGAGCGTTGGGCTCAGAACCAATAGGTCCCGGGTTCGATACTCACCATGCCCCGACGTTGTGCCCTTGGGAAAGGCACTTTACACGACCTTCCCTGGCGGTGGAGTGACACCCGCCGAACCACTTTGGCTAATATGTCAAAATGTGTGCCAAAAACACACTACGGATTTGGTGTGGCAATGTGCCAGAATCTGCACATTGACATCCACCAAGAACCAGAATTACATTTTGTAAATCTTTTTAATGGTGGACTTTGCATTCTGTATCTGTTGAACTTTTTACACAGAAGGACACAAAATACACAATTAGCATAGATTCTTCCACCAGGTTCAGGGTATCAAATGACTGCTCTAGGCACAGGCAAATAAGCACTAAACAGGTCACATCTTCCCAACAGAGCACAGATGGAAATGGGAACAAAGAAGCTGATGAGGATGAGATAGAGAAACACAGTCCTGGTCTGATGGAGGACTTCCTCATCACTTCTTATGAAGGACTGGGCAAGGCTTGGCCTCAAGAAAAACAAACACAAGGTACTCTTCTGTCTCCAAATACTTTATTCTACTCAAGATTACACATGCAGATGATGTTCTAGATTGTTACCCCCCTGGAGATTTCATTTAAGCTCATAAAGTCATATTCAAATGTATTTTGTTGAAAATGAGCTTGAATTGTAATTAACACATCACAGAAAAACAAACACACAAGATACTCTTCTGTCTCCAAATACTTTATTGTACTTAAGATTACACATGTTCTGAATTGCTATCCCCCTGGAAATTGTTATTTAAGCACATATTCAAACGTATTGAGCTAACACATTACAGAAAAACAAACATAAGGTACTCTCCTATCTCTAGAGCCTTAATTCTACTAAAGATTACACATGCAAATAATATTCTAAATTGCTATTCCCCATGGAATTACAAAGCTGATAATCAAGTATATCAAGTTAACACATGACGGAAAAGCAAATACAAGGTACTCTTCTATCTCTATATCCTTTATTCTAAGGAAGGTTACAAGAAATTAGCTTGGTAAATTTCTATTCCCTATGAAATTACAAAGCTCATATTCAAATGTAACCAATCACTTGCAGTTACACATTATTACAGTCTACTGCTAAAACAAGAAAGTAATTCTAGGATATATGGTATTTCTAACCAAAAGTTGTTAACTGCAACATACTGAACGTGTAAGTTACTGTTCTATGTGTTACAAACACATGTACATTTGACAAATGATGGTATGACAACTACCTGGTCCCTTGCAGCAGAGTACCAGGAACAGTTTGGAAGCCTCCTGTGTACAGCCCTGAGTAGCAGTACGTGGAAGGTGCAGTGTGCTGTACTCAAGGCAACAGCATGTTACATAGATAGGTGGGTATTGGTTTCACTTCAAGTTTTACACATTGTGCATTAGTAGTACCGGTGCAATGGCCTATTTGGTGGAGTGTTTGCCTTGTACACGGTAGGTCGTGAGTTTGAACCCCGGTCGGGTCATACCAAAGACTTTAAAAATGGAACATACTGTTTCTCTGCTTAGCACTCAACATCTGGGAAAAAGTATGGTAGTTAAACACACACATCACTATCAGCGGACTAGCCCCCTGCTGTAGTGACTTTCACAAATGTGTGTGGCCCAAGGGCTATAGAAATGGAGATGGGCGCCACCCCTATGCGTCTTTTCAGGACGCCCGGGTCACTTTAACTTTAACATTAGTAGTGATACTATGTCAAAATGCCTGTGCAAAAAGATATCAATGTGGGATTCACCTATCCACAATTAAGATAGCACTAGCCTATGTAATTACAAAAGTCTTGGTAACTAAAACTTCAGTAGTTTTGTTTTTCATATTTCATACCAGTTCAAAAATGAAACAAGTAATTGTGGAAATGAACCTGGAAAATATGTCACATTTGTTATCAGTTGTCAATTTTGTCTTGTTTCTATTTCACATTTTGTACTTTGTGAATGGTATTTGTTTTATTCTGTGAATGGGAATTGTATTTTAAAGGAAATAAATCCTACAATTTCCTGTTTGTTGTCCCTAGATTGTGGATGCTACAAGATGACATTACATTAACCAATGAGGACACAACAAGCCTCAGCAAGTTTGTGGGACAACTCATACCCCCTCTGTGCCAATGTCTAGGTAAGAATTATTCTCCTTCACAGCATGCTATTATTACAAAAGTATAACAAAAGCTCTAAAGTATAACATAAATAAGTATCTATGAATGAAATCATGATAATGACAATATTCAATAATCCATCAGTACTAGAGCCTTACTTACTTGAACTGTAATTTGATTGAAATTTAAGATACTATGTTTTGAAACATGTATTTTTGTTTATCATACTGCGTCACGATAACCTTTAGAAGTCTAATCTCCCAGAATACCAGTACAGTTTGCTGCTGTATGACATCTGTAGGGTACTGAAGGTTAATTGCAGTACATACATTGTAGCAATGACAGTATCAGAACTGTCTGTAATTTTTGCATGATTTCATGTACAAGATGTACTAGAAAAATTTACACAGTATATTCGTCTGAATGATAAACATGTATGTTATCCACAGAAAACTCAAAGTACACCACCATCAGATTAGAGGCCAGTAGTGTTGCTTCTAAGCTGCTAAAAACATTGTCTGGTGAGTATGGTACACTTCTGCAGCATTTCCCTTATTCTAATATCCTAGATAAGAGCTTCATAAAAAGTCACTTGATGTTAACGTGTTGAATCAAAGTACCGGTATATACATGTAAGTTTTCTGTAGCAGTAGATAGAAAATTGTCAGGGATTTATCTTGTGCAAACTCATTGTCCCAGAGAATCAATTTGTATCCATATCTATACTAAATTTGAACATTTTAAAACAAACCTGCCAACTTTGCAAATGTAAACTGAATGTATTGCCACCTTGTTCTTATTCAAATATAATCATTGATATTTTTATTTGAAGACTTAGACATATAATTGTATCATCTTGGCATAGGAAGTCAATACACATGTATCTGCAATATGGAACCTATCGGTGACAAATAAAAACTGAGCTTTTATAACTGGTTATTATCTGTGGTTTAATAACTGGTTGTTATCTGTCCCTCCAGGTCCAGACAAGGATTCCATATTGCCTCCTGACTCTCTCAGCAGTCTGCAGAAGTCTGCAGACAAACTGGGGAAGGACTCGGTGCCCGAGCTGCAGGATAGGGCTGCGGAGATCAAGAGACTACTGCAGCCCTCCTCCTGAGCCTTCAGTCTCATTTTAGGACGACATTCGTCTCTTTTATTAGTCTTCTCATTTGTACATTTCTTTATCTCCACGCTCCTCTAGCAGTGCTGAATCCTCCAATACTTCAAATCAGGGGGAAAAGAGCAGGGCTGATGCCAGGAGGGATTGCCGAGTGAGGATTTAACACTGCTGGAGGAGGGTGTTTATTTCTAGCTTGAATATAAGGTGATATTATAACTAGTGTAAGTTAACGTTGGTGTCTTCACAAATATGGTGCGCAGACCCATGATTAAGACCTTGGACTTGGCCTCCCTTGAAATAGGATTGCACCATATGTGCAAAATACTACAAAAGCTTAATCGATTGCAGTTCACCTAAGAGTTTACAAATGTATTACCAGTGACACAGTAGTAGGCATTTTAAGTGCATGTAAAGAGTAAACATTACATGTAGAGTTTAATTAGTAGTTTAAAATATGTGGTGATGACAAGTGCCCTTTCTTTGTTCATCACAAGTTCCAGACTTCTGCTTTTCTCTCTCAATATGAAAAGTCTGTATGTTGGCTATTCAATCAAACAGTGATTCTAAAATGCAGGAAAGGTATTTATGATCTTTTTTCTTATCTGGAAGTCTTATTGTCAATGCAGCAGACTCTTCTTGATAAGCGATATGAATTTGGTCCGTGTAATATTGTATTAAGTTATACCAAATTTCACAGCAGCTGGTTATTTTACTTTCCTTCTTTACTACTAAATTCACACTGACTGTACTAGATCGGTACATTTGCTTTGTGTGAGCAACCAAAAGCAGTTCGAAGACATTTTGTCAAGTGCAATACTGTCTATGCAGGCCAGATAGATGTTCTCTCTATGTATGTTATAATGCTATCATTGCACTGAAGCTATGTTGTACTCCAACTGCCTATAGTCATACATGTTGTGTTATCATTGCTTACATCACACAATGTTACATGTATGCACAAGTATTGGCAAAGAGACAGTTTTAAACTATCACAGTAGTGTGATAGAATTATCCAGTTTATTGGGGAGCTAAGATGGTAAAGACTTTGGTGTAAAATAGACATTTTCACCAAAATTGGGTTTCAAACTATTTTTGAAGATGAGCCCTTCAAACTAGAAGTGAACGTTGTGCATCCCCAAGAGAGGTCCATATTACTTAGTGACAAACGAATATTTCTTATGTTGTCTTCCATTGACAAAGACTAGATAGACCTAACAACAGATACTGTTGTAGAATTCTGACTTGGAGGTGCTACAGTAATACTGAAGAACCTACACCTCTTTACATTTATCAAACAACCAAGATATCCACCAAGAAGACTATAATGGAACGTGAAGTATACTTGCTCCCCTTAGCATTCCTAGAAGTCAGGGTCTCTTTGAATGCTTTGAATTTTGTTGATAAGTGTGGTAGTTTGATTTGAATTCTTCAAACTCGTAGCCCTTCTTAAGAAAAGGGGAAGAAACATGGTGAACGAAGAGTATTTGATTTTGGGTAGATTCTTCTAGATAATTGGCTTTGTGATGTTTTGCCATTGTAGATAGATTTTAAGATGCCTTCTTTACAAGCAAGGCATGCTGTTGTTGCCACAATGGAAGAGAATTGTTAATGAACTTGAGCACGTATGATCCTGTTGTGAAACAGGGCTGAAGATTTTCCTGAGTTGATTGCATGAAGTTTGGCATGTACACTTAGCAACCTGTTAGTAAACTGTCACTGTACTGAGAAGAGATATAGATAACAACTATTGCTGCAACTGTGCACTGAGGACGTATTACCAATAAAGAAATTGAATTTTACAGATCGACCCTTACTACTATTTATGAACATTGAAGATTTGAGTAAGTAGCTAGAGTGTGTAATCTCCAAGCAGATGCAAGGGTACGGCTCACACTTGGTGTTTTAAGTCTGTTTTTGCAATATCGAGTATTGTATTTTAAAGGTTTTTAACTTTCATATAACAATACTAGAAACACTGAAAAAGAGCCAGGCAGTGTATCCTTACATCTACTTGGAGGTTACGTTAAGGGTGTGTACAATTTAGAGTTGTGACTGAGCAAACTCAATTTGCAACCCCCTTTCCTCTGTCCTATTACCCATTTAGTTTTAGCATTACTGTCCAAAGGAAAAGCCACCCAGTCGTTGGGGGAAGATTTCATTGAAAACCTCGGGGACCAGATTTTGTCGCGCATGCTCCCTGATGCTTGAGAGGCGCACCCCCTCCTCAATCAGACTGGTCTGGTTTTCTATTGGGAAAAACCCTCTCGTGTGCATGAGCACCAGGTTCCCATTCCTATCAAACCCCGCAGAACCAGAGGACCCATGGAACATGACCCCTGTATGGTAAGTGGCCCTGTGGATGTCCTCACGTGGGACGTTGGGGTTGCCAAAAAGGACGTGGATTATGTATTTCTCGTCCAACCCAGAGATGGGACAGAAATCAATCTTCTTTCTCCCCCCACCTGGATGGCCCACCACCACTACCATGCCATCCTTCTCTAGATTATCTGAGACAAACTGCCCTAATGGAATGACGTCACTGATGCTGTTGTCACCCTCTTGATGGGCAAGTTCTAGTATAGCATAGTCTAAATCTCTGCCACATGACAGAGGCGGTTTAGGAGCCATATGACACACTACAGGCTGGTGTTCAGACAAAACAAATATGGCACGGTAGTTTCTGTGATCAGCTGACCTTCCATCGGGTTGTTTTGATGCCTCCTTCATCATCTCATAGATGTGGTTGTTGGTGAGGATTTTATTCTTTCCAATTAAAAACCCCGAACCAGAGCCGCCCGGCCATTCTACCTTACAGACTGACCGTTTTCTGTCGTGGATGAGGTCGTCTGCTGCCGAGTCCAGGCTGTAGTTGACTTTGCTGGAGAAGTGCTCGGCTCTGATGAGGGACCGGATACGTGTGATCCTCTCCTGTTCGTCGTCTTCAGAGTTCGGGACGAGGTTGAACTGTGGACCCAGCAGCTGTGTTGCCAGTTGCTGAAGTCGAGTCAGCTCGGAAGGCAGGCGTTCTGAGATTGATCTGTGTGTTTAAGATGTAGTGAACCTCCTTGGTATAACATACATGACATGGGGTTTGGGGTGGAGGATGTGGTTTGCAGGCTGAAGAAATTTGTTATTGTGCTCACTACGTGACAAAACTTGCCCATACTTTTCTTGTATGTATTAGTATGTTTTAGTATGATTATATGCAAATCAGTCAATGTAGGAATATTAGGGCTTGATGAGTACTCATGTCAATGCTGTGCGACCTTATTCTAAGCCAATCGAAAACTTATCCTCCCTTAGGTTTTACACAACTTCCTTACTTTGCAAGAAACTTGTTGGTGCGTACCTCTTATCTTCGGTGATGGGAGGGGATGTGGAGGCTTCGCCACGTGCTGGTCTCGACCGCTTTCTGGGATTTGTAGGATCTGTTGGCGCCATGCTTCCAGCAGGCATGGCAGGGGATGAATGACTTAGCAATGTAATTATTCCTTTGATATCATCACTATGTGTATCTCTATCCAGAATGGTATCGCGATACATCTCTAGCGGAGTCTGTCCCAGTTTACCTTTAGTTTTTGCGGTAATG